>NW_006916325.1:542569-648079 GCF_000464535.1 Endocarpon pusillum Z07020 | reverse complement strand
TCGCCTGCTTCCAACGTGACACGTGACAATCATGATTAATCAAGAGCAATTATTTTTAATAGAATGTGCATTAAATAATTGAGATTCCTACTTTAATAGGATTGATCTCAACAATTTGTGTATCAATGTAGTACAAATTATTATGATTAATCATAAGCACTCTATTAGGGCTCAACTTGTCAAGACAAGTCTCAACGGTAGGTTGGGTCCAGGTAGATTAGTTAGATAGAACAGGGGTGCAATCAAAGATACTTCTGAATGTCTTCAAGCTAGGTATGAGCTGATAACATGAGTTGACTACGAAGACTATGAAACTATCTGGGAAGTGAGCGTGCTTATATAGACTAGGAGATTCGTGCTCAGAATTGATCATCCTGATCACCTCTGATCATTACGTTGTCCAGGTGTGACCTTGTGTGTAGTTCAGGGTCCACGCCTGTCCGAGTCCGTCATAGTTCCTTCGCAGAGTGCCAGGCAGCTCCATAGTGCCTGTCTGTGCTTGGCGTGTTCACGTGCTGTAACACTCTCAGGAAGACTTATTGTACTGTTATTACTAGTGGTATTAGTGGCGTGCGCTATCAGGGTCCGGCTGCGGGTAAAGTATACCTCCATGTGCACCCTCCAAGTTCCTTGAAGGCCGATTTAGGGTGTGTCACACAAGTCGCCGCAGCTAAGCGCTCTAGTTAAAGCTTAACATCAGGATCTACTGCAGTGAAACATAGATGGAACTCAACCAAAGTTCAGATAAGTAAACATGTTACTTTATTTTATGTAAACTAGATTATATCACAGTTAGACTGAAAGTAAGCCCACATTGATGGTAATTTAGGCACAGTTTTCAGAGGCCTTCTCCTGCTAAGTATACGGCTGTACTCTCCCAGAGGACTTCTGGGGGACTGCTCAGTGTTACGAGTGGTAGGATGTGAATTAATGGTTGTGGATTGCACTTCTCATCAGGTATGCTCGTGTTTAATCTTCCTGACTCATCTCTGCAGCTCGCCACCACAGCCACCCATCGTAATGGTCTTGATGATCATATACTCCTCAATCCCATATTTGCTACCTTCTCTACCAAATCCAGACTGTTTCACCCCACCAAAGGGCGTGGCAGAATCACTGATCAGCCCTGTATTGACACCTACCATACCCACCTCAAGTGCTTCCGCAATTCTCCATATTCGGTCCACACTTCTGCTGAAGAAATATCCCGCCAAGCCCACTTCCGCTTGATTCGCAAGCTCTACCACCTCCTTCTCCGTCTCGAAGGAGAACAGTCCTGCAACAGGTCCAAATGTTTCTTCTCCGGCCAGCTGCATATCGTTCTTCAGCCCGGTTAAAACCGTAGGCTGGAAGAAGTTGTCTCCCAGGTCTGGCATTTTCTGTCCGCCCACAACGACTTGGGCACCCTTGCTAACAGCATCCTTGACGTGTCCTTCCACTTTGCTAACGGCACGACCATGGATAACAGGCCCATGCGTGGTCCCTACGTCGAAGCCAAAGCCAACCTTAAACTCCTTGACCTTCTCGGCCATCTTCTGTGCAAATTGATCATAGATACCGCTCTGCACGTAGATTCTGTTAGCGCACACGCAGGTTTGACCCGAGGAGCGGAATTTGGAAGCAATTGCACCGGCCACAGCGGCATTGATATCTGCACAATCATCGAAGACAATAAATGGAGCATTTCCTCCCAACTCGAATGAAAGTTTCTTAAGACTCGACGCGGACTGTTTCATAAGCAGTTTGCCAACGTTGGTACTGCCTGTGAATGACACCTTTTTCACGATTGGAGAAGTCGTAAGAGTTTCGCCAACTTCGGCTGTATTCTTGTGTGCAGTAATGATGTTGACCACTCCCGGGGGGATGCCGGCCCGCCGCGACAGTTCAGCCAGTGCGTTGGCAGTGAAGGGTGTCTCGCCTGGGGATTTGGCCACCACAGCACAACCAGCCGCAAGTGCAGGACCGATCTTGCGGGTAATCATTGCTGCAGGAAAGTTCCATGGTGTTATGAGACCACAGACTCCAACAGGTTGTTTAATGGTAAGCACGCGATTCCCTGGAACGGAAGCCCCAATTGTGTCGCCATATGTACGCGGCGCCTCTTCTGAAAACCACTCGAGGAAACTGGCGGCATATGTAGCTTCACCTTTTGCGTCGGCGAGTGGTTTGCCGTTCTCCCAAGTAATAAGAGTCGCGATGTCTTCCACGTTCTCCGTCATAAGGTTGAACCACTTCCGAAGCATGCGGGATCGTTCCCGAGGAAGAATTCTTCGGAAGTATTTGAATGCCTCCGCCGCAGCAGAAATGGCTTTCTCCGTGTCCGAAGCATTGAATTCAGGACACCTGCCTATTCTCTTTCCCGTGGAAGGGTCGTGCACTTCGAAGGTCGATGAGGAGGCGGCGTTGACGAATTCGCCGTTCACGTAACATTTTTCTATCAACAGGGAAGAGTCCTTGAGCTGGAAGACGGATCAATTGAATGCTTCAAGCCCACTCCGAACAGAATGACTTACCTTAGGAACTGTATGCACCATGGCGATGAATTTGATGGATGGCGTGCTCCTCAGCGAGTATTTGGGTGGTAGTATGCGTGATTTCAAGGGAACTGTGAGTAGTCTTTGCAAAGGAGGTTGCATACTGTGAGAAGAGAGGCTCGAAAGCCTCTCCCATCCACCCTACTCAGTGTCGCTTCCTAGAAGAAGCAAGCTTACCTTTCGCCTGTGACGTGGGCATTGCGCCTGGGTTTCCTCGGCAAAGAAATTGAGGTGCGGAGAAGAATGAAGCGGGATTTTCCTAAGAGCAAGGTGCCTGGCACCCGCCATGCGCCATATTGGGAGATAGCAGACCATGTGCCCGGCGATTGTACTAACTAAGTGTGGAGGAAGGGTGCTGGGCATGTAATGAACCACAATCTAACCCCAGATCGTCGCAGAGCTGGCCAGTATTCACTGAATACCTTGCTCGTGTAGCGGGCAAGGATTGCTACACTGGCACACCAGCACTAGAAGAGCACCCTGGTCAGACTCAGCACTAACATGAAACACCATAGAAAGAATAGACTGTGGACATCATCAGCTTTCCTTCCCGTGTTCTGCTATGGGGAAGCTTAACATAGCGGTACTCGACAATGTGGGATTTTGTCCTCTGGCTTACTAAGTAAGTACTAACTTAGTATGTAACGGGGGCGGGATACACGCCAAGCATATCCTGCTGCAAAGTTCAAACACTGAGTGTACCAAGAGACGAAGCGACCCCCCTTCCCACCCTCCCTCACAACCGCAACGACGGCGATGATTGCAGGATGCTGGCAAGTATGGATGTCAATTCTGCATCGATACCTTTCACGTAGCTGCATCCTCCTGGCAAAGGTCTCTGAGAAAGGTGCGTTGCTGCAACACCACTCGACTTCCTCAACCTTCCGCTACACAGATGTGGTAGAGACTCTGAAGAAGGACCATTGAGAGCTGGAGGGACTTTGTCTCTTGTCAGGCTGTCAGTTGTAGCATACGTACCACGTCACTTACGTCTGCCAAAGTGCCAAATGCTTCCTCACATTCCACTCCGAGACATTGCTGGGGTAGAATTTCTACTGTGGCTTGTGTCTCAGCAATAAACTCTCCTCACTTTGGTAGGATATCGTGTCACAGGCAGCATGACAGTTCGAGTGACGTACGTCGACTTGTTTCAGATGGATATGCTGTATCAGCTCAGATTAGGTGGCCAAATGCCACTCGGAGGGCAGATCGAGGGACAGAAGAATCCGAAGATTGGTCGGATCCGGTAAGATGATAGTTCCCTACGAGGTTTGTTTCGAAAGTGGATTGTGTAACTCCCCAGCTTCCCGGAAGACAGCCGCCGCCCTTCAACTCCGCTAGAGGTGGCTTGCAGAATAAAGTACTGCTGGGGTCATGGACATCTGTCAGAGGAGTACTAGCCCATGCTTCAAGCTGAACTCCTTAAAACCGTCTTTTAGTATCACATGTCTTGTGCTCGTCTATTTATCATGGTTTGTGTCCGAAAGGTTCTTTGCATCCCATGGGATTTACATGCAGTCGACTCAGAACATCCCCAATGTTTATATCCAAAACAACATTTTCGAATATCTTGCAATTAGTATTTTCAGGATTGTGATCACTCATTACCGTCAGCTGTTTACGGGTGCACACCGTCATTTGCCCTTCATCACCTAGAATGGGCTGCGGCGGGAGTAAGGACAGAAAGGAAGCAAGAGAACCCAGATATAGGTCGTCCGGTGCGCCCAAATGGACAGTCCCTACAAAAGTCAGATTCAAAGAACATGATTCCGCCACACGTCCTGTGCAAGACACTCCACAGGTATGATATCCCACGAAAGCTAGGCAGAAGACCTTCTGTGCGGCCAGTACGGCTGCTCAGACTACTGCTCAGCCACAGCCCGATTCAGACCTTCTGCGCTAATGCTGTCTGCGCCATGTTCTCGTGCTCTCGCTAACTTACAGCAGATCGATCGAAGACTACCAGATGTGATTCCAAGTCTCAGAGTAGGCAGAGGAAGAACCGTTACTCCTATAGCATCAGGACCAGATTCATCTCCTCCTCCGTCGCCGCCCCCGTCCAATCGAGGTCCGCAGCATCCGCGGCAGCAGGACGCTCGTTCTAACTCTCGACAACGACAGCAGACATCTACTCAACACCCATCTGCCGATGGAAAGGTACAACGTGCACAGCCCTCTCGTACTCAGGTGAGATTCCAAACTTTATCGGCGTCCGAGGAGGAAGAGAGACGGCTCGCTCAAGCTGATCAGTCAACCTTGCAGCCACCAACGCGATCGGAATGTCGCGATACATCGTCGGAGCGCGGCAGCCGACGGGCTCGACCATCTTCCGATGAGGAGAGGCGGCGTGCGGGATCTCTGGATCTTTCCAGGCAGCTGGAACGGGATTCAGCATCTCTTTTTGACGGTAGACAGCACAACAGAGTCCGCGGGGTCGAGGGATCTCTCGCCGAGGACTATCACAGCGACGACTATCAGCGTGCGGAGGCTCTTGCAGAGAGATTATCGATAATGTCAACCCGAGAGGGGCGACGCGCCGCCGAATCTGGCTCATGGCAACCACGGGTATCTTTTTCAAGAAGACAACAAGATGGCGCCTCGACTTTTCCGCAACAGCGGCGACGATCGGGGGAAACAGGATTTCCCCATGAACCGGGATGCCGCTGCCTGGTGTGCTTCCCCGAGAACTACACCGACGGGAAACTATTAAGGATGTGGCGGGAATCATGTACATCAGGCTGCCTCTGTCCTCGCTGCCTGGCGACCAAAGTGCCGGTGCCAGCTTCGTTATGTTGCCAGAACCAAGGTCACATGTTACCTCCGGGAAAACGATGTCCCCTCCCAGATTGCACGTGCAAGGTCGGCTGTTATGACCTCACCTGTAGCAAGTGCTATCCGATCCAACTGTTACCACCTGGAGGTTCCTTGGTGGAAGGGATCGTGCCAACGAGGCAACGTCGTTCTGATAGAGGTGGCGCCCAGTCTGAACGTTCGTGGAATGGCGCCTGACAAGCATGGTCCAGAGGCAGTTTTTGCTCGTGTTAAACCTCTGTTAGCTGTCTATACCAAAAAATGGTTCGTGTTTTGGGCGAAAGCGCTGGATTTACAGTGGTGTTGGGTATTGGCACCTCCACACCAGAGGCTTATTGTATCACTAGGAAAAGTCGTGGTTATCTTGTGTGTATGACTACTGTCAGACACAATCAGCATTTATGTTCCATCTCTTTTCGGACTCTGCAAGATTTGTAAAAAGGGGAATGAGTCTTGATGTTCCCACGTACCAACTCGCCATTCTGCACGATTGCTAATGTTTGGTTCACACACAAGAAATATCTCCCTCGTACCCACTACTACAGACGCCCGTCTCGCAACCCATCCGCCTCACTTCCCCTCAGCTCCTAGCCGGGAAACACTGTGATACCGATCCCTCAACGTAGCACTGACATGTTTCTCGAAGAGGTTGCAGGACCATCTACAATCACACTGAAGGCCGATGGATCGCCACAAACCCTTGCGGGCATCCGACCATTATCCACCCTTGCATACGTATGGGCTGGTCGACGATTCGTGCTTATCGAAACCGCCTTCAGTGGGACCAGGGGTGCCTGACTTCGCCTCTACCCGACATCCAGACGTTTGATTGTAGGTATAGAACGGAATAGCAGGACTTTCGTTGTGGCTGTTGGCTGGAGGCATTGGGGTGGAATTCAAAAGGTCGTTTTGGAGAGAGACGAAAGCGTTGCCCAGGGCTCAGGCAGGTGGACAAGGCCGCTGCAGGTTCCACTGGGGACTTCTGGCTCAGATTCAAGATGCATAAATACCCCCCATGTCAACAGCAAGATCGAATCTGGTAGAGCGCAGGGTACGAATCCTGACGTGCTCACAGGTGAATTTCACCACAGATGCACTTGCCTGATCTCTGTATGTTGCAGTGGCTGTTATCACGGGCAGATATCGACTTGGGACAGCTAGATTGGTTGTTCTGAAGGGGCACCCGGCACTGTCGCTACATGCGCCATAGCAACTATGGTATAAGATAATCTATTTGCTTGTCTCAGGAAAGAAAGCGGAATCATCCTCGATCGACACACTGCTCGTGCTTCTCTACTACCGACTCCGATAGTCACAAGCATTAGCGGCGTTGATGCTCGGTCTGTATGGCCCTCGTACACGACAGTGCTAGTTAGATTTACACCAAGAATTCAGGCATTCGGAGCCAAGGGGATACCATCCACTTTCGAATTGATGTAGATGATCTTGCTATGTCGATTGCGGCACCTTCGTGTAATACGTTCAGGGGGTCTGCGCCTTTCTGAAGCAGAGTCATACTTGCTCAGTTGGAATGAGTGCTGATCAAACGTTCTGGACATTGCAATGGAGTACAAACGCCCTCTCTTTCAATACAACTGAACTTCGTCCACTCCCAAGTGCTCATTTATTGAGCCACAGGCTATGACCTTGATATTTCGCTGCTCCGGTGCCTCTACGACATGCCTGCGTTCGCCAGCGACATACCCAGAGTTATGCGGCTTTCTTCAGACTGCCTCTATTAGGGGCAATGCAGTGGAGCAAGCTGAGTATGTGCTCCAGTGTTTGTTGAGAATAGTATGAAATCTCTCCCTGGTGGGCGTCAGTGATACTGTAGACTTTTTCATCTTCTCGAACCTGACGGAGGTGGGCTGCATTGAGTTCCAGTTGGGATATAATTCCGTGGGAGGAGCTTGATCAGGGGCCTGCTCTGCGGGAAAAATGAAGAGTCCGTGTAAGAGCCGGACAGAATCAAGCTGCAGTATATGTGCTCGAACAGTCCTTCAACCCTGTAACGCAAACCTGATGCGCAAAGAGTGCGACAACGGAATAATCATATCCGGATGTCTCAAAGGCCACGATATCTGGTGCCTTGCATCCATTTCAAGCGCGCCCTATAGGCATTCACAGCATGAGCAACTGTGCCTCGCTCACATGGATGTTATCCTAGAAAGAGCTGTAAAAAGCTTTTGCGGCGGAACGCGAAGGACATACAACTGGGTTTAGCTAAGCCACGCATTGTGAAGTACTTGTGCAGATGAACCATTGAAGAGGAAACCCATTATAGCTCTGTTTTGCTAATGACATCTTGCTTTGACCTCTTCTCATTATCGTCTTTTCTTGACATGCTTGGTTTATCGAAGAATCCTTCTAGTTCGAGCCATTCTGCAGCAAACGCCGTAGTGAGCATAGCCCAATCCTCAACTGTTGGCCCATCCAGATGCTCTCCATCGTCTTCAATTCGATGCCATACCTTTGGAAAATGGCTTGGTATGAGGTGCAACACATCCACGCCCCTTGCCATGAATGGTATGTGATCGTCTTGCATTATGTAGCTTGGGAATGACGAGGAGGTATGAGGGTCTTTCTTGGACTCGGGAAGCCAAGTCCTTCCTTGCGCAGACTTAAACTGACCCAGTTCTCTCAGTCTTGACTCCGCGCTCGCCATATTCTGATAGGCCCAGTGAGTGGTCTTGAAATATGTTGGGATGCTGGGATCTTTGGCACCGAGCAGGTCTAGGAGAACAAACAGGCTGATGCTTTCCAGTTTGGTCTTATAGGTACTCATCGCTGGGTGCAACGAATTGTCCCACTCTTCTGCGAGTGACCGAGCGCCGTATATGCTGTCCGTATCGGTCCAGCTCACGAATGCTTCCTCGCCATCTAGAAAGATGACCTGTATGCCTTTGTGCTCCTCCACGTCTCCAAATGTATCGACACCTTCATCTTGCATGGCTTTCCACTTCTTTGTCAACGCAGAATCTATGCTTCGAACAGCATGCATGATCATAGCACAAGGTGCTGCACTGTCGGTAGCACCTATAAAGCCTGTAGGTTCCACTTTTGAATCATAATGTGCGACAAGAGTCAAGCGGCTGGTGTCGCCGGGGCTCGCCCATGGTGGGTCTTTAGAAACAATCAGATTCCTGAAGGGGACTTGCGCGCCCTTTGACAATGGTGTTGTGGAGGTAGAGTTTTGAAACGAAATATCCCAGCTAGGGAGGGTAGAACGAAAAAAGTTGACAAAGTGGGTAAGGACAGCATCAGAGCCTGAAGTGCCAGGTACTCTTGGAACGAGTATCGGCGCTAGTAGCGATCCGTCATGTATATCGAAGTGATTTCCAGGCCGAGGAAGAGAGCGTAGTGTTTCGTTGGACAAGGTAGAATATGCTGTGCTGAAGCTAGCAAAATGGTAGATTTGCAGACAAACGAGGGCGAAACAGGAACGCCGTGATGAAGAAAGCATCATGCTGCACAACGAGGGCACTGTTATCTGTCAATCATTGTGAAGAAATTCAACCATTTAGAATGAGAATACATTCTTCTCATGGCCCCCACAGCTGCCTCATGAGTTTGAAGAGATGTAGCAGGGAGCAGCCAACCATGCAAGCCGCGGATGTTGCGTTGCACATCTCCCGCATCTCCCGCCAACCGCGCCAGGCGCGTCAAATCGGTAAAGCTCCAAACAGCTGCACTTTTTTGGCCAGTGATGCTCAAAATCGACCCAACAAGTACGGTTGACCCGCTGATTAGTTGAGTATGGGAATAAGATATGCTCCAAGTTATTCACTCTGAGATGCGACTCGCATTCAAAAATTGTGCAAGGACACCAAGCCTCGCAAGCGCACGATGTCGTACCTTGAGCACGTTTCCTTCTCCTCCTCCTCAACCAGGAAATCGTGACAATGCCGGAGCAGTCTCACGTCCAAATTCCACGAGAAGAGGCAAGGAAGTGACAAAGCTGCCAGGCGCCGCTCAGCCATACTCACCAGCGCGTGCCCAACAAAATTCGAGGGGAAGCAATTCCACCAACCTAGTACCGCAAACCCCGAAAACAGGTGCCGTTGAACGTCCTCGGAGGTCGGACATTCCGGCTAAGCTGCTGCCAAAAGCTCAGATTAGTCCAGGCTTGACGCTCTCGCCCAAAGAACGTCTACAGATCGAGTATGAGACGAGAAGGCCACCAAAAGCTCCGGAGAAGCCAGGTGAGCAAGGAGGAGAGATTTCGAATGGTCAAAAATGGAGGCTGACGTGCCGCAGTCTTTAAAGAACGTCTGTTGATATACCATGGTGGCTTAGGAAAAACCAATTACATAGCGCTACTACGAGTCTCAACCATCGTTGCTGCAGCGTTTGGTCTCATAATAATGGCTCCAGCTTATTATCTCCATGATACTGCCCCTTGGTGGACAGCACCGTTGAGTATGCATTACATCAAACTGGATGTAATGGCTGGTCACTGACACAGCTCTCAGTCGTCGTGGTCACCACAGGCCCGTTCTTCCTAGTCAGATTTCTAGCACGTCCCTTTGTATCGTGGATATATCTCATACTACCTCCGTATGCTCGACAATCTCCTCGCACTGCTCTGGATTATTCCAGAAATCTTCCTCAAAATGCCTTGTTGCAAATTCATTTCACGAGGGCAACAGCTTTGACCGGGCAAGTGGAGGCAAATATAGCTGACTTGGTACCGCGAAAGGGTCAATGGCCAGCAACCACCTTCGAATGGGTGGGCAGTAGGGTAAATGGGGGAACTTGGTTTCGACGGAATCCAACCCGATTCTTTGTCTACCAGAGGAGCGGTACTGGCAAAGCAGCGAGGGACACGGTACCAGGCATTTGGGGAAATGTATACAAAAGGATAATGCGTATGGAAAATGAGGTCAAGGTAAAATCATCGAAGTAATATAAACACCGCCAGGCTTCCAGCGCTAGACCATTCGACCAGCAACAGAACGTTTCGATGCATACTTTCGAAATTTCTGCCCTCCTCTCAATTCATCCTCAGAGGGAACACCGCCAGATCCTGCTTTGTGAAAGGACTTGGCATATTCTACTTAAATTCACTACCATTCCTGCCTGACAACTTTAACTCGGATTCCACAAAAGGGCGGCTTTTTCCTGTCATTCTGACTGCCAACCTACTTTCAACTGAGGATTCCGTCACCCCATAACCCGCTTCTTTCTACATTCACATTCACAGAATATCTCACAAAACTATCACACCCACAACCTAACCGTCATTGCTTCGCATACCCACTCAAGATGGCTGAACAAGCTGGCCCTTTGGCTGGTCTCACTCTCCAAGATCAGAAGCTCATCATGAACGCCTTTAAAAGCTTGAAGGGTGGATTCGATGTGAGTTCGATATGCTTCCTCTTTGAAATGCCTACCATGTCGGGTGCAGTCTGTTCGCTATGAGTTTCCAATCACTCTAGGTGTTCATTTTGTCCACTTCGCTGTCGATCTTCAGTGGTTCAGACAACGCCTATCTTGTCGTTCTTACACGCTTCATTTGTCTTGTTTGTTGTACGTCGCGCACGCAGTCATGCTCCTGCTATATAGTTTTCATATCGGCTATTCTTATGGCGATGAGAGCATTCTGCGCTCAATACGAGTGACGTGGAAGCGAACCTACTCTTGACCTCCCATAGTCTATGGCTTCTGACCCGGCTTGGTATAGGTCGACTATGCAAAACTCGCGGAGAAAATGCAATGGTACATAAAGGATGACTCCACTAAGCCGAACACCAAGAGGGCCAACAACGCGTGGCTGAGCACGAGGAAGAAGCTGTTTCCAGACGGCTTCCCAGCTAGTGGTGCTGTATCTGACACTGGAGCTGCCAAAGTGAAACCGCCCGCTACTCCTCGCAAGAAGAAGGACGCAGATGCATCCCAAACTCCACGAGCTAAGAAAACTCCTACAAAGAAGAGCGAGCTGAAGGCCGAAAGTGATGATGAGGAACCTGCAACTGAACCTGTCGCGAGTACTAACGGCGTGTCCGACAAGTCAGCTGCTGCTAGCCCCGCAAGAAACACGGATGGTGAAAGTGAGGAAGTAGCTGAGGCGAATGTCAAAGATACTGACGAGAACGCTACGACCGAGACCGAGGTTGCCGATGCCGACGACGATGCAGCCATGGATGATTCTACTGCTTTGAAGACAAATGAAAATGCTCCGGTCACACCTGTCACTGCCACCTCCGTTGCAGATGACATGTCCGCTGGTTCTATGACTCCAACTCCAGTCTCGGCCAAGGTGAAGCCTGCTCCTACCACGCCAAAGCCGAAAGCTGCACCGAAAGCTGCGAAGACTCCTAACACTGAGAATGCCGCCAAGGCTGCTACTGTTACCCTCCCGGAGACGCCTGTCACTCCCACGTCAAAGGCTACTCCTAGGAAGCGCAAAACCAAGGCAGAGAAAGAGGCAGAAACCACCGCAGCGGCCGGTAGCGATGACAGTGATGCAGACGAAACACCTCCTGCTAAAAAACGCAAGTCCGTTGATGCCAAAGCCGTGGTCAAAAATGAGGGCGATGAGGAAGCCACTGAGACTGAGAGCGATGGTGGTCAGTCTTCAGTCAAGCCTACACCGGTGAAGACACCACGCAAATCTTCAGCTGCAGCACTCGAGAAAAAGGCAGCGAAAGAAAAGGAGAAGGCAGAGAAGCTGGCAGAGAAGCTGGCTGCAAAGGAGAAAGAAAAGGCAGACAAGATAGCCGCGAAAGAGAAAGGAAAAGCTGACAAGCAGGCCGCGAAAGAGAAAGAAAAGGCTGACAAGCAAGCCGAAAAGGAGCGAATTAAAGCTGAGAAGGCCGCAGCGAAGAAGACTCCAACCAAGAAGGCAGCAGCAGCAAAAGCATCTCCTGCTCCCAACAGAGATACTGAATCACCACCGAAGTCCAAGGCTCCCCGCAAGCCGGCTGCTGCGCAGCAAATCAAGAAGGCAGACAAGGAAGAAGCTGACGCTAAAGCAGCCTTGCTTCGCCAAGAGGAGATTGACAAGAAAGCCGACAAGGTCTTCAAGGGTGCGAGGACCGACAAACCAGCCAAGACCGATGCCAGCAAGAACGATGCTGCCGCCGAAATAACAGCTACTCACAACGAACCTCTAGAGGTAGACGGCTTCATTGCTATCAACGCTAACGGCACCAATAGTCCTGCTGGATCTACTGCGGCCTCCGAGACTGCAAAAGCTGCACTCAAGATCGCCATCGAGGAGGAAGAAGGAGACACTATCGCCGTCGCTACCGACGATAAGAACGTCGCTGTTTCGATCGAGAAGGCTGATGACACGATCGTTGTCGGTGAGGGGGCTTGACTTCAGCCACACAACACAAGATACCCCATCGACGCGTTCTAGCGGAGGAGGCTGAAAAGAATATCGGAGAGAGTTAGAGGAAATGACGGCAGGGCTATGGGAGCATCCATCGAGTCCGAACACAGACTCTGTCATCACATGAGATGATTGAAGAGCAAGTACTAGCATGCGTCGCTCAGGATACGAGATTGCTTGGCTCGGCTTAGGCCTACTTACAAACTGCAACGTTTCACAACATGTCTTTTGCTTCCTTTTTGCTCACGCAGTCCACATCACGTGCACACAAGTAAGTATGGAGCTACCGAGTTACTTGCTTCAAAATCAAGAAGTTGTTCGCATCCAAGGCGCGAATGGGTGATTGTAGCTGCAATAGCTCAGACAGCGTACAGCTTAGCCTTGAGACATCAATCGAAAAATTCCATTCAAAAACTCTAAAGTAGACATCTTGCTTCCTCGTGCTCACCCGTCCCAGTTCGGAAACATTCTGAATCCCATTCGCCCGAGAGCCTCATACCTCCTCAGTCAGACATTGTACATAGAACGAACTCCTCTCGCATATATGTAACCTATGTCGTCCAAATGAGCTAGTTATCCCATGATAGCTCTAAATGCCCGATTGAAGTGACTAACTGAGCTGACCAGTGAACTGAAAAGGGGAGGAAGAGACAGCAGCTGTGCCAGACAACTATTTATCTGTCTGAGTTGAGACGATATAACCAGGAAAATATATCGTCTCCATTTTAATGTTGACTCAAGAGCTCCATTGATCTATTACACACACACACTCTCTCTCTCTCTCTCGCTCTCTCGCACTTTCGCACTCTCGCGCTAGCTCCTCTGCGGATCCAGCTAACAAAAAACATGACACAAATGGAAGACGAAAAAAGCGAGACGATTTGGAAAGGCGTACCTCTAACATAGTACTATAACTGCTCAATCCCGCTGGACTTCGCTGAACTGTCTACTAGTAATATGAAGACCGCCCGCTGAAGTACAATCCGCCTTGCCAGCTCAAACAACAGGGACAAAAGACAAAGAAAGACTTACCCGCACACTATCACAACAGACCGTGTCTTCCCATCACAGAGCCTCAATATACTTCATCAGCACCTCCAACCCTCTCTCATCCATCCCCTCGTCCACCTCTTTGCCATCCCCTCCCTCACCTGCACCATCACCCCTCAAGACCCAAGCAACATCACTCAACACCCCCAACGCCAACTCACCCCCAACCTCCCTCCTCTTCTCACCCTCCCTCACCTTCTTGCCTGTATGCTCCCACTCCTCCGCCGCCACTACCGCGCGATCCACCACTCCCCTCGGGATGCCACACATACTGGCACAGTGCATACCGAAACTGCCCTCCGCCACGCCCGCTTCCAATTTATAGAGAAACGTGACCCGTCTCTCCACCTCGTCAACCAGGATCTGCATCCTCTTCGCCTCCACCTCGGGGTGAGCCACAAACTCCTGAGCCAGCGAGTGGTAGTGAGTGGCAAAGAAGCCAAGACAGCCGACATGGGAAGCGAGATGATGGAGGACGGCGTGAGCGACCGCGACGCCGTCATGAGAGCTGGTTCCCCGCCCAAGCTCGTCGAGGATGACGAGCGATCTTGGGCTGGCCTCGGTGAGGATCTTCTTGGTCTCGGCCAGCTCAACGAAGAAGGTAGATTGTGCGGCGAAGATGTGGTCTTGTGCCCCCAGACGTGACATGATGCGATCGCAGGGTGTGAGGCGGGCGGATGCGCAGGGAAGGTAACAGCCTATCTGGGCCATGATGACGGCGACGCAGGTCATGCGCAGCACGGTGGATTTGCCGGCGGCGTTTGCGCCAGTCAGCAGGGTCATGCTGGCATTGGATGGGCCGCCGAGGACGACGTCGTTGGGAATGAAGTCATCGACATTGGCTAGGAGGCAGGGGTGCCGGAGGTCGATTAACTCGAGGACACTGCGTTCGTCGTCAACGAAGACCGGGCGGCAGCTGGGCTGACCGAGACTGGCTGATGCTTTAGCTAGAGAGATGAGGCAGTCGAGCTGTGCTATGATCTTGACGGCCGCAAGCCAGATCTCGTAATTCTCGTCGAAGCGGGCGTAAAACCGGCCAGCAACTTCTTTGACAATCTGAGAGTGCACTTCTTGGGCTTCTTGCAGTTTGCGTATCAGAGCGCGAAGCTCAGGGAAGTAATACCGTTTCACCTGCTTCGTGGCCGACATCTGATCCCAGTTCTTGGGGATCTTACCAACTTTGACCGGCACCTCGAGCTGAAAGATCTCTTTTCCGTTGTCGCGGAAACAGATGGCTGAACTGCCTAACTCTTTACGCCATTTCTTCAGAAGGTCGCTCAGCTCTGCCTGGATCGCTTCCACCGTGTCTTGTGAATCGTCAAAGTCCTCTTCGATTCCTCGTTCTGGGACAAGTATGCCGTTCTGCTTGGCCTTTTCACGATCGAATGCACTCTTCCAATACTCCAGCCTCGACCCAAGATCAGGCATAGCTGCAATGAGTTGTCCGATAACACCCTCGCTGTCAGATGAGTTGCCACTACTGCTGCTTAGCAACGAAATCGTGTAGTCTGTCTGCTCGAAGCCTTCCAAGACCCGTACAAATTCTTGAGCCTTGCAATGCCCGGAGTGTATTCTTGAGATCAACCTCTCCAGATCTGGCATCTTTGTCATCTGAGAGGTAAACCGATCTCGAACAACAGTATCAGCGTTAAGTGATTCTACTGCGTCGAGTCTGGCGTTGATCTTCTTGATGTCCATCAAAGGGTGGCACACCCATGCTTTGAACATACGCTTCCCGAAAGGGGTGATGCAACGGTTCAGCAGCTGAAACAAAGTGCCTTCCGAACCGCCATCAAATGAGTTGGCAAAGACTTCGAGATTGATCAAGGTCTGGCCATCGAGAACAAGGCTCGACGACTTCCTGATTGGGTCATACCATGAGAAGTTACCGATCGTTATCAGGTCGCGCTCAATCTTGAGAGTCCGCAGATATTGGGTCAGCGCACCAAATGCTGACATGAGGAGCTCCTTTTCCTTCGCTTGTTCTAGCACGGTTGGCCAAGCTTCCGGAAAGTACTCGCTTGCCTGGAGCTCTTTGATGGTGATATCTGCTTCCCAAAACTCTTTGCCTGGCTTCATGTAATTCCATATTGTGGTTGGTCCTGTATTGTTCTTGAGTATGCGCAGTGTCTTGACTGAGACATTGCCCTTTTCGAGAAGGATTTCTTGTGGTCTCGTCTGAGCCACGAAGGTCTCGAACTTTGTGAGACTGGCGTCGTCCACGAATTCTGTCATGTGGAATTGGCCTGTTGCTGTGTCGACGAAGCTGATACCAAAGGCCGGTAGATCATCGATCAATGATTCTTTTACTGACACACAGAATGTTGACATATCATCCTGGAGCATTGATCCATCGACCAGTGTTCCCGCAGTCAGCACGCATGCAAGCTCTCGCTTGATTACCTTATCCTTGTCCTGCTTTTTTGCGCCGCTGACTTTCTCATCTCTTTCACGCATTTCCTTGCCAAGCGCGTTTTCTTGCTGGTCAACTCGCGCGATCTTGAAACCTTTGGCCACGAATTGGTTTGCCCAGAGTTCAAGGCTACTTTCGGGAACTCCGACCATGCGCATGTTGACTCTATCTGTCAGCTTGAGATCAAAGAGCTGATGCCCAATGGTGGCATCATTTTCATAGAGCTCGTAGAATTTGCCCTTTTTGAAAAATACAATGGTGTCCCAGAATTTCTGTTTGATCTCCCAGTATTGCTTCTCGAAGGGTGAGAACTTGGCCCAGGCCAGTGGAGGTATGTATAGTGTGCGAGGATCGTATTCTGGATGCTCTCGAGGATGCCGATCGATGTCTCGTATATCTGCCAGCCAAGGATACCGATCTTCTGGCTCTTTCGTATGAGCCTTTGGCTTCTGTTTCTTATCATATGCTCCTGGGGCTTTGCTTTGTGCATTAATTGGCCGGGGTTGCAGTGCCCTAGGATTATTAGGATCAAAGATCCATCGCTGGGCATTTGATGTTCCAGATGGCTCGAGCTCATCCTCCTCATCATTTTGCCCTGGACTTTGAGTTGCTGTGACTTTACGGGACTGAGGCTGTGAGGCCCTTTTCCGCTTGACCGGCCGTTGAACATCTTCGTCGGAGTCGTCTGGCGCTATGAAACTGTCAATCTCATCTGTGCAGTCAGCATAACGACCAACCGCGCGGAAATTCTCGAAGCGTACCGTGGTCAACGTCATCGAAAACATTCTCATCCTCGTACACATCCTCGTCAGCGCTTTCCGAGACTTTCCTCCTCTTGTTCGGCCTTGCTGGCCGACTTTTTGCTGTAGGTTTGAACACATCGTCATCAATGCTATCTGCACCTTCGCTATCAGACTCGGCGTAACTCAACATCTTCTTTTTTGCCTATGTCACATTAACTTTATCTGTAGGATGGGAATGACTCCAGCTTGGCTGACCTTGCGAGAAGGTGTTCCAAAGGCAGTCAACTCTTCAGCGTCCGCTAGGGTCTGCCCCACAGGTTCTCCATTAGCTGACGATACAGGTGAAGGCAGACCTTCTTTGGACCGAGAACTTTCCTTGGATACATTCTGTTCTGAGAGATTGTCGTCTTCGTCCAGGGCATCACTGCTCGGGGCTGGGGTGATCTGGGAGCTGCTCTTCCGGGTGAAGTTCTTGGTAGCAAGAACAGACGGCTTCTTAACGTCAGTGACAACCCGATCTGGCAGCGATGAGGTAGTCGAGGCAGAGGTGGGTGTTTTCTGAAAAAACCCAAGTAAAGTTTTCTGGTTTTTCATGTTCTGAGTATTGGAGGTTGACTTCTTCAAGGCCGGGGTTGGAGTCGCTGGGAATGATGCAGCAGGATGAACGTCGTCTCTCGCCATGTTGCTGGGTTGAAGGAATAGAGGACAAGCGAGACTATCAATTGGGTTGCATATCGATGCTAATCTCCAAAATTCGTGGGGAACGCGATGTAGGCGCGACCACCTACCACTTTAGCGTGTCAAACTACGTAATTTACGTACTAGGTAGTACGTAGCTGTAGGCTTGGTATTTCCTAGTAATGGGCTAGGCTAGGCCCTCCCGTCTCCAGCAATGGCACAAAACATACTACGGCTACAGGCCGAATTTTTGTACCCCCCTTGCTGAAAACGTTAGTATCTGTACAAAACGCACTGTGTAAAATTAAGTATGGACGCTGTGAACTAGCCTAAATAGGACCAGTCTTTAATATCAAAGTTTTTACTTTCTATTGACTTCCACAATTGCTTCCATCTCGCCTGCATAGATTGAAGTAGCTCCTTAAGATGGTCAGAAGACATGGAATCGCATACAGTATCAACAGCTGCTTGTGTTTTATCCTATTATCAGGTCTATTAGTATCTATGTAGAACTGACAGAATGCGTAGAGTTTGCAGGATTTGCAGGATGAACAAAATTCGTGCAATATAGCAACAGAGATCTGACAGGGGTGTGTATGTAAAAAGGCGTTTGTAAGATATTTTGACCGGGGGGGACCATCAATTCCGCCTGATACTGTAGTACAGCACAGCCCCAGCACGTCGCATAGTAGATTCTTCCCATCTCATGTGTCCATTACCCCTTAGTACCTAGGTGCTCTGCCTAGTACTCTGTCAGGTGAAGCGTGTGCCTACTCTAATAGTATCCCTTGAAACAATGAGCACCAACACATGCTTGAGCACAGTGATAAGGACAGTCTCTATTCCTGGCATTCTCATATGTGAGGATGTTGTCTCTACATTTTTACATTTAGATTAGTGTTGCAAGGGGAGCCACTATTGGTACACGGATATTGTACGGGGTACGGCATAGACAAACGCATCCCGTACCGCTGGTCGTATCAGTGCCATCTCTACTCGCTCTCCATCTGATAGTCTCTGACCACCCCGGCGGATGCCTCACGCTTCTTTTGTCTTCCCAATCGCTCCCGTCTCCTCTCGGCTCTGAAATCCATGGTTTCTCGCTGTACTTGTTTATAATCCTCCCTCCCAGCATCATCACCCTCTTTCCACCCAGGACACGTGAGCCCGGCTTGTTGGTATTCTTCATCGCTAATGACAGTAATGAATTTCATCTTCCACTTTCCTATTCTGAGGATTAGGAGATCTCCGTCTATGAGGTAGTTCCCGGTTTCTGACGGCTTTGTAGTTGTCAAGGGAGTAAATGCCAAATAATCACCCATTTGAGCCGTGGTAGCGCCACGCGCAATCTTCGAGCCAATGTGGCACCCTTTGTTTTCGATGAGCCTCGACCCTTCACCTCTTGATGATACAAGACCCGCAGACCAAAGCACTTTGGCAAACGGCTGATTCACCACCAGAGAACGCGGTAGTTTCATATGTGTCGAAGGGGTATCAGCAGCACTTGTCGGCTTAGCATACTTGTTGAGTTGAACATTCCAATCACCAGGAGCTCGAGATTCCTTGCCCTCCGCTTCAAGCTGGGATGCACGTACGGAGTCTACCGTGAGGTTTTTGTCGAACATTGTCATATGTTGCTTCTGAGCACTCTGAGCCGCGCCCAACCCGTGAATGAGTTCCACAAACTCAACAGCCAATTTGTGCTGAGCAACCCTCTTGGACTCGTCCAACTGATGCTCTTCCATGATGCTCTGAATTTCTGGAATGGGTAGGAAGGTAAAGAGCTTGAGATATTTCTCAACATCCGCATCTGCGGATCGAAGGAAGAACTGGTACAGATCGAAAGTGCTGGTCATTTGCTGGTCCAGCCATATAGCATTACCGGCAGTCTTCCCAAATTTCACACCTGCCGAGGTTGTGAGCAGCGGGACAGTGAACCCTATCGGCTCATTGATATTGCCCCCGTCTTTGGGTGCCTTGCTCATCGAGGCTGTGAAGGTGTGACCCACGTGGCCTTGGAATGCTTCGTCGGACTCGAAATGTACTGCCTCCACTTTCTTCATTGCCTTGATGGTCTCTATTCCGGCCAAGATGTTGCCGAACTGATCAGCACCGCCAATTTGAATCTGCGTCCCCTTTCTGAACAGCTCCCACCAGTCCCATGCCTGCAGTAGAGGGTACGAGAATTCGGCGTAAGACATGCCAGTGCCATTTTCAAGGCGGTTCTTGACTCTTCGGAAGGAAAATGTCAGCTGAGAGATCCATGACATGCGCAGAAGTAATACTCACGTATCCCTCCCAAGAAGTGGTCCCAAGCGCGCTCCACTTCCAAGGACACGCATAAACTCAGACAATGTCAACTTCTGATACCACATGCTGTTATTAGCGACATCTCTCCTCCATGCCCACTCTCGTGCATAGCCTCTCCTCCCGGCATATGCTTCCATCGTTGCACCCAGTCTCTTCAGTTGTAAGTGCATGTTTGCAAGAGCCATCTTGCGTTCAGAGGGACGTTTGTCTTCTCGAGCGGCCTGCCGGTCAGTAGGATCACCAATCTTCGAGGTGGTTCCGCCCAGCTGTTCTTGTCAGTAGAGCAAGGAAGAGCAGGGCGGCATAGTTGTTACCAGGAACGTAGATTGATATCCATGAATATAAAGCCATCCAAGTGCCATGAATGGGACTAAGTGGCCCACATGGAGCGATGGAGCAGTAGGATCCACTCCGACATACGCACCAACTCGACGCTCCGTGAGCAGGTAATCAAGATCTTGGCGCGTACTGGACGTCCGTCAGTAGATGGCTATGTTAAGTCCAGGGACTACAACAACCCAACGATCTGATGGACGAAGCCTCGCTCCTCCAGCAGAGCTAGTATGCTTTGCTTCTGTCCATTCCTGATGGCTTCAGCTCTTTCCTCCCAGTCCTGCATCGCATCCCTGATCCTCCTGATATGATTTCGAGTGATCCATCGTCTCTGCTGGGCTTGCGCCAGCTGTGACCCAGGGTATGAAAGTTTCCGTTGACACGACAAGCAGACATGTGGCTTGGTTAATCGAGGGGTCGAAAGTAACGATGCGCTGCGCGGCATCGAGAACAGCCGACCAAGACAAAGGCGCAGAGTCGATTGGAGGAAATCTGGGGTAAGTCTAGGTCGACATGATGACTTTCTTCAAGTATTTGTCGCGCGCGAAAACATTCGCGGATCTCTCTTGGCACTGCCTTATGTAAGCTTCTCCTCCACAATACGCATTCCCGAAATCACGCCTGGGACCAACGACTCATAATCTAGCAGGTGACAGAAATGTAAAAGGTTCTGATCTTGTTGCCATCGCACATGATAAGCTCATTCCGAACGCTGAGGCTCTCTTCATAAATTTCCTGCCTATACCGTCTGTATATCCTCCATCTCCGTGTACATGGCCCACGTTGAGGCTGCTATCACATCTTTACATCAGCTTGTTTATCTGTCTTATACCATTCTTTTTGATGACAGAGGTAGCCGAAATCAAGCCTCCTGGTAGACCGTCGCAGATAAGGTTTATAAGGCCAGCGCAGATGGAGGTTTTGGCGAAGTTGGTCTGTTTCCCTCCTTTGGGCCAACTGACCGTCATTGGAAGGAAACAACGAGAAGTGAGAGCTAGGAAGACTAGGAAGGCATCTTTCTTGCTAAGCTTGTGTTAGATTGAGTTCACTGTCCTCCTGGAAGCAAGCAAGTCTTTGCCAGAAGTTGCATGGGAAGTGTCTGTCTGGCATAACTGTCCCACGAAGCCGACTGAAGACTCCAATACATGGGAGAATTTACCACTTGTTCCGTCTGCCAACACACCTTTTACTCTAATTGGCGCTTCCGCACCCATATCCTATAACTATAGCTTCTCAGCGCCACTCAAGCTTGACCCTGCCCCTAATGCTGACAATCTGGCATATTTTACGATCAAATTTCGTGCTGGTCCCAACGTGCCATGGCAGTGGATGAAAGACCAATTCGGAATCTCAGATGGATCCCTTCTATTTTCACAAGGAAGTCAGGATAAGCTGACGCATACTTGGGCGTCATCAATCTTTGGCGACGAACACCTACAGCAATGGCAAATAACATCACTTCAGAGCCAAGCCCCAGGAGCTACCCTGTTCAAAGTTGAATCTAAAGACCCCATACCAAGGAATAGTGCCGATGATGCCAAGTATGAAAGTAAGATATTTGGGTCGTCTAATACTGGCTTTTGCCGTTATATGGCTTTGGTAAGAATATGGAGCCCCTGGCTTGCACCTCGGCATGGGGAGCGCAGGTTCCACATCACTGAAGATGCTCTCTTGTGTTCTTTCCTTACTTGTGAAGGGCAACATGCCGTGCTCTTACCAATTAACGGAGTCAATGATACAGTGACTGTTTTCAGGTCAGACGCAGATGGTCATATCATAGTTGCGGCTAGAAATGATGGCAGAGTGGAAGGTAAATTCGAGTTCCTTGCCGCTGTGTCAGATGACTTTGAGGTAGCAAATGCCGCAGTTATGTACGAGGCACGGAGAATTATTCTTCAGAGCAGATCATCAACCGAGCAGGTGTCTCTTGATGCTGCCCATGTGAAGACCGAGTCTATAGATTCAACCACTATACTCATTTCAAAAGATGATGCTAGCAACGGCACACAGTCCGAGCCGAAACCACAATGGCTTGAGGAATGGTACGATGGATTGACCTACTGCACTTGGAACTCCCTTGGACAAGACCTGACCGAGGAAAAGCTTTTCGTTGCACTCGATGATTTAGCTGCAAATGGCATCCATGTCTCTGGTTTGATCATTGATGATAATTGGCAATCGCTTGATGGGATGCAAGGAAAGACTTCCCAATTTCAACGCGGCTGGACTGACTTCGAGGCAAACAACAAAGGCTTTCCTCAAGGCCTCAAGCCAACTGTCGCAAAAATCAAGGATAAGCATCCAGCAATCAGCAATGTCGCAGTCTGGCACGGCCTGCATGGCTACTGGGGCGGAATATCGCCTTCTGGCACCATCGCAAAGAGTTACAAAACCATTGAACTGGAAAAGGATGCTAGAACAGCGGGAGGCAAAATGCTTGCTGTGGATCCATCAGATATCCATCAAATGTACGATGACTTCTATAAATTCCTGGCGTCTTGCGGCGTAACTTCAGTCAAAACAGACGTGCAATTCTACCTGGACTTGATTACATCGACAGCAGATCGAAGGGCTTTTACAACGGCATATCAGTCGGCTTGGACCACCGCACATCTACGTCATTTTTCTGGAAAGGCCATCTCTTGTATGAGCCAGATTCCGCAAATCTTGTTTCAATCCTTCCTGGCTGTCAACACTCCTAGAATCCTCCTCCGTAACAGCGACGACTTCTTCCCCACCATTCCGGCGTCGCATCCTTGGCATATCTTCTGCAATGCCCATAATGCTCTTTTTGTGCAGCATCTCAACGTCCTTCCAGATTGGGATATGTTTCAGACCTCGCATCCTTATTCCTCCTTCCACGCTGCAGCAAGATGCGTGAGTGGCGGTCCAATCTACATCACCGATACACCTGGAGACCATGACCTTGATCTCATTGCGCAGTTCACGGCGCAAAATGTGCGAGGTCAGACAGTCATCTTACGACCCAGCGTGGTCGGCAAAACAATTGATATCTATGATCCCTACTACGAGGGTCGGATCCTAAAAGTAGGCACCTACAACGGAGCCGCACAGACCGGGAATGGCATTCTCGGCCTCTTCAACGTCTCAGACCATGAAATCAGCGCTCTGATACCAATCACCGACTTCCCTGGCGTGCACGCTGCATCCTCAGAAGAAGATATGAGGTTTAAATCAGGACCTTCTGGACAGTTTCTTATCCGCTCTCACGTCAAAGGCCAAATCTCCCAACCCATCACCCCAACGGCTCCCACCTCTCCTTCGAACCTAACTTTAGTCACCCTCCCCATCCGTGGTTACGACATCCTAACCGTGCACCCAATCTACGAATTTTCCTTCTCAACCGCAATCGCAGAACCCCAACCACATCGACACCCTGCCTCCACCACAGCTCCAACAAAAAGAAACCCAATACCAACATCCATCGCAATCCTCGGTCTCCTAGGCAAAATGACCGGCGCATGCGCCATCACATCAACCTATTTCGAACCATACAACAGCAGCAGTAGTAAAAACTTGAGGATGTACATCTCACTCAAAGCGCTAGGTACATTAGGCATCTGGATGTCAGATCTGGGAGAGAGGAGTGTAGAAGAAGGATTTTTGGTCACGATTTTGGGGAAGGTGGTGCCGAGGGAAAGGGTTGAGAGGAAAATCCTAGGTGATGCGGGATGTCGGACGGAGGAGGACGATAGCAAGGCGAAGGCAGGGGTGTTGGAGATTGATCTGTTAGGGGCTTGGAAGGATATGGGGCTAGAGAGTAGATGGAGTAACGAGGTAAGTGTTGGTGTGTTTATACATTCTGGGATGGGTAAAGAAGGAGATGGAGATGACCGAGGAGAAGAGTTATGAGTTAGCTTTTGAACACAGGCCAACGAAGATATCTACCTACATGGATATCAGACCACAGACCGAGACTGCTCAGATAGAGAATGTCTCGGCTCAGCCAGTCAGAAAAATAGTAGCAATGCGGTAAAGGGAGACGTCATGCATGACTCCCAATCGAAAGGATAGCTACACCAGATCTCCCTTTAGCGAGCAACAGCCCACTACCAGAGACTAGCACAACAAACAGTGTCTTACTGACAGGGGTGCCAGGCTCCGGAAAGTCGAGGTTGTTATCCACCAAACCGCGGTAAAATGACGGTATTTTCTAATTGGTCCAACCTGGCACTAGCGGCCTTGGTGCCCGTAACCTTAAACCTAAATCTCCGTGGTACAATACCATCTTGATAAAATAAGGTTTCCATCCTGGCATCTGATTGGTTTGTATTTGATTAAGGTTCCGCTCGCCAAGGCCGCTAGTGCCAGGTTGGACCAATTAGAAAATACCGTCATTTTACCGCGGTTTGGTGGATAGTTGGTTAGTAGTCTCCTGGGGGGCGCCTTTGCACCCTGTAAGGGTGCGAAGCTTGGCTTTACCACCTGAAATTCCAATTGAAATTTCCCCGTGATCCGTGTCTTGAAAATAACATGTATTAGCCAAACAATTTCCCAATGTCGCCATTCAAGCACCCATCTGACTCAGTAACCATCCATCCATCGTTCACAAAAGCCTACCAGCCATGAATTTCTCCGCCAGGATAGCGACTCAGTGTGTCCATCACATTAAATTAGTCAAACAAATCAAACCAAATCAGTGCTTTCGTCAAAGCAAATCAACCTCCGTGGATTTGAGATGTTATTAGTAACTAGTCAAACTGAAGTCTTGACAGATAAGTCTCTTGTAAAATATTTGAGGATATTTTCGATAGAATAATATTGGTCTTGGCGGACACTTGATCTGGACGAGAACTCAAGTAATTCCATAGAAATATATTGCTTACTGCATTTCGATTAAATACTAACTAATCAAAGCAAACCAGGGCCTCGATTTGCTTTTGTTTGATTTGATGGATACCCTGCTTGATTAACTAAAAATTTCCGATTTTCGTACTGTAACATGCAGACTCAACAGACTCACCGGCTGAAGTCTGTCAAAAGCACGAGAGCTGTGGGGAAGCCTCTGAAGCTGTACAAACGCGATAGCTATGACAAAGATAAAAGGTGTCATGCAAAGCTCGGCTTCCCAAAATACAAGCCACCCGTGACGAAGGAAATTACGGCCACAACTCTTAAGCCAGGGTCTTGACAGCAGCCTGCCAGTAGGCCTTTCGAGGCTCAGGCTCAGTACCCACACATTCCTTAATGTAATTGGCCCAACCCTCCTCACCGCCCTTCTTCAAGCCCTCCCGAATATCAGGCGAACACTGCGTCTGGAGGAACCAAGCGGCGCTGCCAAAGGACAGCTCATCCGGCAATACAAGCTTGAGGACCTTGCCGAGATCCCAAGTCCCTATCGCTTGCAGTGGTTCACGCAACATCGGAACCGACTGCGCGTACTTGAGATTGTACTCGCCAGACTGCATGTTACGGGTGCCTTGACCAACGTGGCCCTGTTGGTTGGTGTTGTATTTGAACTCGCCGCTCTCAAACGCCATCAGAGCAATCAACGCCGCTTGTTCGGCTTTTGTGAAGATACCCATCTGCGTGAAAGATTTGCTGATCCATAACGCGGCTTGTTCATTGGTGCGGCACTCATTGCTGATGATCCAATCACAGGTGGCTGAGGTGGGTGCAACGGTGAGGATTTGTGCCGGTGTGATCTCAACAGCTTGAGCTCCGGAGTAGGTGCATTTGGGGTTAGGATTATCGGCCAAGGGGAATTGAGGGCACTTGAATTCTTCGTCAACTGGAGCGGCGAAGGCGCCTTCGATGGCCAGGATGGCTGCAAGGGCAAACAAAGCGAGCATGGTGGTTTTTGATTCCGCTCGTGGTTATCCTTTCAAAACCACTTGCGGTCTGTCTGGCAAAGACTGGTTTTTTGGACGTTAGCAGGCGAAGGCAAGGATGTTCTCTGAAGGTGGTAATGGGAATTGAGTGTGAAGTGAAGATGGTGGATGAAAGGGCAGTTTACAAAAAGGGTTGCGGGAATCGAACAAAGAACTTCAGTGAAAGTGCCGGGATAACAAGAGAGATTCTGACAGTAGACTAAAAGAGTGGCATTGAAAGCACGGCAACAACGACAGATTGGACAAAGATATTGCAAAGCGTCTTTCTATGCTGATACAAATGCACAGGAGCGTGCAGTGAATGGGTAATCATTGTCGGGTTATTGTTCCTCTCCCGTCTACCCTTAGGAAAAGCAGTCAGACTACATCAACGAATCACTTCATCCCTACCCAATCATCCTACCTGTCCCGTTCAATACACAATCCCCGCAGCAGGCCGGTCCTGCCCAATCCCCACTCACGGTAAGTTACAGCCACTTAGTAAAATGACCGAACTCCGCTGGCCACACGAATTCTGGATCGCAGTGATCCTCGTCTGCGACATCTTCGGCACCATCCTCCTGATCTGCGTCCTGAACATCTGCGTCGAGCACTACTGGCTATGGCAAAGAAGGAGGAACAGGAGATACGGGGAGGTGCTGGATGCAGATCTGGAGCTAGGGTTGGGGCCGGGCCTGCAGAATAATGTCGAGTATTATGAGATGCAGGACCGGTGGGTCAGGAAGACGAAGGAAGAAGGGGAGAAAGGGGTGGGGGATGATTCGGAGGGATCGTCGCAAAGCTCGACGTTGCCGTGTTATCGGTCGACGGATTCGAGAGGGAGTGGAAGTCGGAGCACTCCACCTCCGGAGTATGCTTCTCAGGCTGGTACGGAGTAGTGGTTGGTGCTTTACTCTTACTAGGTAGTAGTCAGTGTGTTTCTGCTTTGCTCTCGCGAGTTGTTGAATCTGTGGGGGATGCTAGTGAAGCACAATGTAGTACTAGTTACACTGGGTATGTAAGTCACATTAACCTTAACAAATGACCCCTTACTCCGTACAGCCAAGCATCAAACTTTGGTGGCTGTCATTTCGAAACCGTCTGCCGGGTCCGCTGCTCGTCCGCTTGACCACGGTTCTTTTGCACGGAATTACTAAAGTATCAACGCGCAAAATGGCGTGTTCCTCAGCAGTCGATAAAGCGCCATTCTATGGCCGACGATCTGGTTGCAAACAGAAAGTTCATGCATGCTCTAATCCATTCGTAAGCCAGGAAAAGTCTCGGGCTCAAACCAAAGCGACCATGCTGGGTAGGGCTGTATCTGCAGGGGAAGCGTGCTGCCACAGAAGCCTGAGGACATACAAGCGCTTGTGAGGATTCAATCCCAATATCTAATAATCCCATCCAGTCCACCAGTAGCAACCTTACTACTTTCCTGCCCATTCCAAGCCACACATGTCACTGCTCCTCTCCCCTCTCCACCAGCCATGATCTTATGCCACATTTTCCCGGTCTTCCAATCCCAGAAACAAACATATCCACCGCTGTCCCCACTCGCCACAATACTCCCGTCAGGTGAGACAGCCACATCGATGGCATAGCCACTTGTGTTATGCCCTCTGAATCCCTTTTTCCTGTTCTGTCGAAACTTGTCCCCTGCAGCATAGACCACAATCTGGTTATCGGCGGATTGGAACGCAACGTATTTACCCGATGGGTGTGGGGAAGCACGCGTTAATGCGAACATGGAGGGGTCGGCGATGAACTTGATGGGGACGGGGATATTGTATTCCCATGCTCTCAGGCTCTTATCGTCTGAGGTCGAAATAAACCGCCTGTTCTCATCGACAAATGTAAGACTGTTGATAGGCCCAAGATGGTGGTCATATTCTTGGGTCATTTCACCAGAACGGGTGTCGAACTGCACAATCTTCTTGTCAGACATACCGGCCAGGAACTCGTGGCCACCATCGGCCGGTTGGAATCTGATGCAGTGGGGATTCTTGCCACTGGAGAAGCGCGATATGCATGTTCCGGTTTCCGTGTCCCACAGTTTGATCTGGCGGTCGTAGGATGCAGAGAGAAATGTCCTGCCGGTAGGGTGAAAGTCCGTATCGGTGACGGATTTTGTGTGGCCGGAGAATGTGCGAAGTAGCTCACGGGCGTGATGCGCATCCCACAGTTTGACCTTGCTGTCGGCCGAACTGGAGAGAAGAAGGTGGGAGGAGTAGGGAAAGAAACGAAGGGAGGTGATCGGTTTCGTGTGTGATTTATAGGTGTGTATGAGCTTCTTGGGGTGATAGTTCTGGGTACTGCCCGGGTCTTTCCGAAGGTCTATATCTAGATCTTGTGGTACGTGCATGTAGGTTCGACCTTGATAGTCGAGTAGGGACGCGCCATGAAACTCCGTGGTCTCGGAAGTTGAAACATCGTCCTGATATGCTGTCGCCGCTTTTGGTGGCGCTGGTAGATTCGTTTCGACGATACCTTCTTCTACCCATTCCTCGTCCGACGCCAGTTCCTGATCTACTGCTGCAGCTTCTTCCTCGTATGCGATATCATCGTCTTTGTATGGGGCCCATGGTCCAAGATATGCGCCGTCCCCTTCGACTATGCTTGAGTCTCCTTTCTTTTGGCGCTTTGCCCGTATTGCGGCACTTTCATCTTTGGTTGGCTTAAGCTGTACAGTGTCACGTCCACCATACTTCGCGGCAGTTATTCGATTGCCCACATATGCCCCGTCTACAGACGGATCCTTCGTGTAACCAAGACTCTGAAACGTACGGTGCTCTGCTCTGAATGTTGCTTCGCTGATGGCCGTCTCCTCTGCAGTGCCTGTCAAAACGTTCTTCCTCTTCAATGCATTACCATTCGTTGTTTTGAAGGGGTTCGCAGGACCTTGCGTAGGTTTCGCAAGGTTATCGTAAGTCACATTGTACGTCAAAGCGTTATCGTCATTTCTCGCTAGCATCAGCTGCATCTGCGCACGATCCTGCAAGATATTAGTATTGCGCTCCCATTTGCGCTGGCAGAGCAGGGACCAAACCTCTAGCGAAACATCAGGAGCCGCCACGAGCGCAGCATTCAAGTTGTTGTCTGGCTTGGGCGCAACTGCAGAGTTCTCATCCTCGCTACTGGACTCATAGCCAACGCCTAATAACGAAGCCATCTTGTGGACTCGATCCGAAGAGTTGACGTTAAGACATACAATCCTGCAACACGTAGTAGAGGAAATGTTTACGGCGGCCCACAAAGTCACCTCCGATCCTACAGTATCAAATGCCAAGCCTTCTAATTCAGGAGTTCGATCACTTTCACACGGCTGTCCGCAGCCTATCAGCGCGAACTTGACATAGTCTAGTACAGGTGTATCGTAGACCGTCGTCAAACCCTTCTTCGAAGCACTGTGAGAGGAACAATGGAACGTGCGACTTCATGCAACCACCCGGAACCCCATGCCTTGAAATGCTTCGAGACGGAGTACAACGCTACCTGTAGTGAAATACTCTCTAAATCAAGTAGTATACTTGCGTGCAAAACAAAATACCGTTTCTGGGCGTTCTAGGTATAGTGTATGCGGTAGTAGTGAGTACTTCCTACGTGGAGTTTGCTAGCTTCGCAGATTATGGTTGACCATTTGATGGTATATATTATTTTATTCTGCAACTTTTTCCTGTCGTCCCACGCAAACTCTTTGTGGTCCAACGGCAGGCAGTAAAACTGGCAGTAGCTAAGTTTTCATAGCGGACGTGTCTCTCCTTCCAGTATCTACCTAACCCTCGGGCGGTAGAGAGTGGAGATACAAAGCGAACTTTTTGCTCACTCTAAAAGAATAGCTGTGGATTCGAACCCAGCTCTGAGATTATTATTTTTTGTTCATGAATTAGTGGGTTTGTTTCTTGCTTGATTAAATCATTCATCGAGTCTCTGAAGGTAATATGCAGAATATGGTCTGTCTCTCTTCCTCAACCGTATTCCTTCATTGCCTTCGTTATTTTCACGATTTAGGCAACAGTCAAGCCTATTGTACGTTCTTTGTTGGTTCCTTCTCGCTTGATCACTCGGCCTCAATCTGCCGCCTGCTGATCGGTTGATACACGTTCGATGAGAGCTACCTCTTTCCTTAGGGTCATCCTATCCCAATAGAGCAAGCCATCGAATATGATACAGTGACAATAGCCACGTCCGGTGCTGCTTATCCAGTGAGCTGAAAGATGACCACCGTGTCGCGCAATGCGCAGCGGGATTTGAATCCTGCATTCCGAAAAAGCCATCAGATCTCAGGTTCGGAATTGCTTCGCCAGTTATTTTGCACTCAGATGGAGCTTCAGGATAGCCGGGCAAGCATCAAAGATGAGTATTTCCTGCTCCGGGAAGTCTGATACCAGCGCCACATCGTCAGAGCTTGGATCATGGAGGGATTCTCGAACGTTTGCTGATCTGAAAGCACGTTGCACCAAGGATGGCTTCCGTCAGATGGGAATGCTTATGATAAGAGACGAGTAAGATCATCGAATGAGTGTCGTGGTGACACCTCTCTCTGCTGTAGTAGCACCTGGAATGCTTGCTCTTATCATGCTGAAATGGTTATATTAGCCATAGCGAAGTTGGTTCCTTCGCTCACATCCCAGTTCAGGTGGATAGCTCCGCAACCAGCAACCAGAACAGGTTCTCAGAAGATCGTTAATGGCCTGACCTAGCGTTGTGCCGTCCAGGTTTTTGCCACTCAATGGGACGGTAGTGTTACCCACACGATAATTCCGATGCTATGCCTTTGCTTACGGACCTGTACTTGCGCTACTTTGTCACAGCTCATTTTCTATTCTTATGGGAATGGACCTACCGTTCATTTGCAGTCACAACACAAGATGGTGGAAATGTTCTGAGCTTCATTGTCAACTGGAAGAGAAGGGAGAAGAGAAGCAAGCTTACGTAGTAAGCAAGCAAGCAAGCAATTTCCCTTGGTTACGGAGGCCAATGCGGCAAACAATGCAGAAACATTACCCACACACGTAGCAACATTCAAACTATGAGTTATCTTCCTCCAGAATCTCTCCTCACAACCAAGATAATGGCGCAACATGGTGCTTGAGCTGCATGTTTGGGGACCAGCTTTTGGTCTTCCGTCAATTGATGCCCAATGTCTAGCCACTGTCGCCTATCTAAAGCAGTGTCTTCCACCGTCCGATTGGCGGTTGATCCCATGCAGTGATCCTTCAGTCGTACCGACAAGTATATGCCAGGCATGTATGCGTCTCTTCTATGAACTGACATGTGAGCTGCAGGTGGCCTACCTGTGCTCAAGGTCGACTCCACATGGGTACACGGCTTTGGCGGCATTGTGAACTTTCTTCGGGAGCACTCCTTGGGGAAATGTGACCTCGATCAAGACCTGAACGCCCAACAGCGAGCAGATACTATCGCGTAAGACACGCATACACAATCCTTTCCAGAGTTTTCTAAAGCTTTCTGACCTTTCGCCTGCGCAGATTTTTCTCCTTCCTCGAATCGCGCGGCCAGCCCCTCCTCGATCTTTCGCTTTACGTATCCAGCGAGAACTATACAGAATGGACAAGGCCGGCACTTGCCCAGATACTACCGTGGCCCAAGCAATGGATTCTTCCTCACAGGTTGCGAGATGCTGCGAAAGTCCGGTCAGAGCATCTAGGGCTCTCGTCATTGGACATCGAAGCCGCCAGCACGGAAGACGGTGATACGGGTGCCCGAGGGGCAGGAAACATTCCAAAGAATCTGGTCGCAAAGCCAAAACAGACAGTCGCTAGTATGCTTGGTAAAATTGGCCAACAGAACCAATTTCGACTAGACGCAGTCACTTCGGATTTCTTTGAGCCGCTCAGTGACCTTGTGAATAAGAGTGGAGGTCAGAGCTGGGTGTTTGGCACAGGTCAAGCCTCCTCCCTTGACTGCTTGCTGTTAGGATATATGGCATTGATGAACCCACCTTTGATACCTCCACGCAGGTGGCTGCAAGATGCCTTGGTCTCTAGGTATCCGGTTCTGTTGGAATGGACGACCAACTTCAGACAGGAATGCTTTGGAGGGCCTGTCAGCGCGTCGGACGTTTTTTCTAGCCCTACATCTGAGATGCGTACTTCACACCCTTGTTTGCCATGGCATAGTCCAACTTCAGTTTCAATTCAGAACATTGGATCGACATTCTTGACTGCGAGTCTGGATTCGTTGCCAATCGTCTCTCGGTATTCCTCTGGTCGAATCAGGCGAACTTCACCTCAGAGTACGAAAGTCGATGGTACAAAAACAACGATGGTCCATGTTTCACCTTACCCTCTATTTGGTGGTCTGGGAGTAGTGGGAAGTGCGCTCGGCGCATATATGGCATACTACATGTACAGAGGCTCGTCGAAATCAAGATCACGTGCACAGTATGGCACTGGTGTAGCAAAAAGGAACATGACCAGTCAGAGAGATTTTGGAGAGGCTGGCAGGATGCTAGGGCTGATATGATACTATTATGGCACTTACCATCCCTGGCTCTCACGTACTGGGATTAAATGGCAGTCTTCGGAATCTGTCATTTTGCCTGGCTTCTTGTAGAACCAACAGGGATAAGTTGCTCTTTATGGCAATATCCAGGATAGCTTTTTCTTAGAGAACTCCCATGTCCTCCTCTATGTGCTGGGCGTATGGTATCAGTGCACTTTGGATGCAAACATACCCCAAACGCAATCCCAACGTAGTCTGAACGCACTTCCATACACTTCAACTACACTCCAAGCACATTTTGAGGGAATAGAGAGGAACCGTATATCTACCACTCCACCAAAGGACAGCGCTTTTAGGTTTCGAACCTAACTCGTAGATATACTTTTCATAACAGACTAATGGGAGGGCACCGTGAGGGTGATTCGTTGGCTGGTTGCATTTTCGTGTGTTATGCACAGCCTTCCGATCCGCCAAGACAGATTGGTCTGGGGAACTTCAAGTTGAGGGTAAGCGATCGTGGGTTACTAGTACTAGAAAAGAACAGCGCTTGAGTGATGTAATCTACAGGGTACCCTCAATACCTCTCACCTTCCTTGCCTGGAAGCGCGGGTCATAATTATCGGTGGGGTAGTCCTGCCTCAAGCGATGGTGAATGCAGGTTACACTCGCACAACGTTCTAAATACTTGCTTTCTCTTTCAAACATTCTTGACCTTTCCATTACACACCTGACTTGTGACCTAGTAATAGACGTACTTTATTCTGCTCTCACTGACAATTCCTGCAAGATACTAGCACCACCGCCTGAGCACACCTCGTCAACCTCAATATATACAAGCAATCAACCAACTACTAAAAATGGATCAACTCAAAGGTGCCCTAGGCAGCTTCGGCGGTGGCAATAAGAATAACAATGAGGGCGAAATGGCTCAGGCATCAGAAGGGAAGTCTACCAGCCAGCAGTCTGGAGGCGGCGGCTTCCTAGGGAGTCTCGGTGACAAGCTCAATTCCGCTGCTGGTGGAGGCAAGGAAAGCGAGAAGAATGAGGACTACCTCGACAAGGGTGAGCTCATTATCCATATTCCCAGTTCTTAGACCTCGGTCCACATCTCACTTGATGCAATATCAACTGCACAAAAAGCCGACCTAACCTGTTTCGCATAGGTGTCGACTTTGTCCAGGAGAGATTCATGGGCGCTGGGGACCAGAGCAACGAGAGCGCCGTCGAGCAGGCCAAGGATGAGCAGATCTCTGACTTCCTCCGAGGCCAGTACAAGAGCACAACGGGTTCGGACGTGCCTATCAAGGACAAGGAGACCAGATTCGGTTGAGCACATACGTATCGAGCGATGCAGTTACCACAGACAGGCTGCTATTCCTACCGAGCCAAGGTTCTAGAGGTCGAAAACTCCTTTCGGTACGCACACGAAGCTGGTTAGAATGACGAGGGCCATTGCACGATGAGATTGTCACGAGCATAAACGGATGGCTGAGCTGTTGTTTTATGGTTTCTAACCCGATATAAGATAGGCCTGGCCAATGACAACATCACATACGAGCTTGCCATGACACTTCAGTCATCACAGTTGCCTTGTACCCATCCATATCTCAGGCATTCGCCTTGACAGTTGTGGTCGTTACTGCCACGTGCACATTCCCATCATCATAGCATCGCCTTCATCCCCTCCACCAACCCTGTCTCCACCTTCCCACCTCCTTCACCATTCAGTTCCAAGAAACTGACCACCTGCCCCAAGTGATCAAATCCCCAGAAGCCTTCCGTTTCCCCTTTCCTATTCACACATTCAAACCATGGCATTCCAAACGCACCACCCTCAAAAGCCCTATCCGTGTTCTCTTTTAACTTATTCTTCGCATTGTCCTCCTTCCCGTCCTCCATGACCTTCACTGCAAGCTCCTTTCCCAAGGCTTTCTCCAGTACTGGGCCGAACGTACTAGGATTGTTGATGTCAGGGGTGCCTTCTACCCAGAAACAGTGGTAGAGGGCGTCGAGGGCGGTTGGGAGGGAGGATGGAGAGGATAGTTGGAGGGCGGTGAGAACACGTTGGACCTGGAGGGTGAGAGGGGGGAAATTCGGAGGCATGGTGCGGGTTATGGGGATGTTGAAGAGGGAAGCCCATCGAAGGCGTTCTTTGCCGATCCATTTGTTCTTGTCTGGGGTGGAGAAGAAAGAAAGTGTTGGTTAGAACGGCGGTCACGGATGGGTTAAGTAGGGCATGGTGAGATAAGCAGTGCTGACTTACTCTTTATCTCCAGGGGTGGTCTGTTATTGCAGGCTTTCATGAGGCCTCCCAGGAAGACGGGGACGTATTCAATCTCGCAGGGACGGAAGATTGGGGAGTGCTATTTGAGGTTAACGATACGGGTAAAAAAGATACCAGTGATGGTGCCGAAGCTATAGCATGACACAATGCTGGATAGCGGAGATCTTCTCGGAGGAGGACAGCTAGATGACCGGATCGAGGACATGCAAGGCCCGATGGGTTCTAAAAAAGGCCATTGGTCCACCGATCACCGGTCATCAATTAAGTGTGAATGTAGGTAGATACAAGACAATCCAACAAGTCGATTAAAGAGATATTCCTGTAAGACCACTCCAATTAAACCGAATGGAGAAGTACCCTAGGATGAAAGCAAGGCGAGACCGAGGAGAGCGGAGGAATCGGTAACTATATGAAATATGAAGGCTTATCGACATACCCTCAAAACATAGTAGGCCAGATACCCAAAAGGGCTCACAACGTCGAGGTAGAGCGTTATCTTGGGAGTAGCCATTGTCAATACTCACTCAATCTCCTCTGTTAAGATGCTAAGACAACACGACGATCCGGAATCAAAGCACTATCGCAGGACTAGGAGTAATATTTATAGCAGTATCTGTTGCATCGTGATGTCTGTCTCTCTCTCTCCCCGTTGAGAATTGCCGAGGCAGATTGGCAGTCGTAGCGCGACAGGGCGCGTCACCAAGCGGCAGCGGAGCAACTTCGTGCCACGTGATGGCTTTCGTACGAGAGAATACGGCGCACGGTCTGAAGTTGCACCATGAGTAGTCCGTGCAAAAAGCAAATACGGGAGGTGCTGCAAGGTCGAAGGTACAAGATACGAACAAGGTCAGAGAGAGAGAGGAATAGCGTCAACATATCAGACCAAGGAAGTATTTCAATCCTTGATCAGAGCTCGAGTAGGAACCTGCTTATTGCCGTCATGGCTCGGAAACATCAGCTAAGAGAGGAGCTGTCACCGCGATTTTGGCCTGGGAAGCTGAACGGTCAAGAAGTGTATGAGGCAACGATTGACGATCTTCAACGCCATTTATCAAACAGGAACTTCACATCCGTTGAGTATGTAAGGTTCTGCCTGGACCGAGTACGAAAGGTGGGCGGATCTACGCAACACCGACAAGACTAGCGCCAGTGTCTGGCTAGATGTCTGTCGCAGCGATGACTCTAATATCGATCAGGTCGATCCTTATCTCAAATCAGTCATTGAGGTAAACCCGGATGCTATCAGCATTGCGGCGAATCTCGACGAGGAAAGAAGACATGGCAACCTCCGAAGCAGCCTCCATGGGATACCAGTACTGGTCAAGGACGTATGTTCACCATTAGAGCACATAGGCTGCTCGAAGTAACCCTAGATGTTCTAGAATATGGCTACTAAAGACAGAATGCAGACGACCGCTGGCTCACTAGCACTATAAAATAGTATTGTGCCCAGAGATGCTCACGTTATAAAACTCCTGAGGACGCTGGACCCATCATCCTAGGCCATACCAACATGTGCGAGTGGGCTTTTCTACGATCCACGGATTGCTCCTCTGGATACTCAGCTCGCGGCGGTCAAACCCGCAATCCATATGACCTTGCCAAGGGGCCCAGTACGTCGATATCGGTTGATTTCTATGCTAGATGAATGACTCGTCAACGTAGTGGCCTCAAGTGGCGGATCGGCTGTGGCTGTATCTGCGAATATTGTGCCTCTTGCTCTCGGGACTGAGACGGATACGTCAATCATCAACCCTGCGGGCATCAATGGTGTTGTTGGTATTAAGCGTACTGTGGGGCTGACATCCCAAAGTGGAGTGATACCCATCAGCAAAACCCTTGACGCCGTCGGACCTTTAGGACACGATGTGGTGGATGCAGTTCACGGATTGAACGTTATAGCCGGTGCAGATGGGAGAGATTCCTTCAGCATATCATTTGTGAGACGTCGAGACGAAGACTACTACCACTTCTTATCTTCAAAAGCTGTCCTGAAAAGAGCCAAATTCGGCTTGCCTTGGAAAGGGTGTTGGGAGTTCGTACCTCGTGATCTGAAGCAAGTCTGTCAGAAGGTCTTCGATGCTATCGAGAAGCACGGAGGTGAGGTACTCCGTACAGAATTCCCCTGCGCAAATGATCGGATAGCAAGGAACGGACGCTGGGGCTGGTGATCCTCATATAATGCTGCCGTTTAGCCATCGCTGATACGTCACGAACAGGTGCCTTGGCAGCCCTGACAAGCGGGAGTCGACAGTCACCGATATAGACGCCTACAACGAGATCACAGCATCCCTTGCAGAACTCAGCGGAACATCTATCAAAACTTTCGAAGATATTGTCGACTACAACGACGAACATGCTGCAGCGGAGGGAGCGAATCCCGGGGACAACCCAGGCTTTGCATCCGGGCAGGTAGGACACGTTCCTGATTTCCGTCATGTAGTCTGAAGCCAAGCTGATGGTCGGCAAGGATGGATTGCGCCGAGTATAGTAGCCGCAACCGAAGGCCGAGAGACCGAAACCTACCACAGAGCTCTGGCATACGTTCAACACACCTGCCGTGACCACGGTATCGATGCTGCCCTCAAACACACCACCTCTAACGGCGAGGCTATCGAGCTAGATGCCTTACTTCTCTGTGACTGTCTAGGCGTAGGACAGCAGATCGCAGCTCAAGCAGGTCAGCACCCCTTCCCCTCTCCCATTTTCCGTCTTCCCTACCCTCTGCTTCCTCCACCAATATCCTTCCTTACCAAAGACCTAGCTGACCAAAGACATAGCTGACCTGAAGATACACATCTAGGATATCCGATAATCACCATCCCCATTGGACTCGACCCCACCGGGATCCCTATTGGACTGTCGCTGCAGCACCGAGCCTGGCAGGAGGGCACTTTGGTCAAATGGGCGAGCGCAATTGAGGATCTCGTGGCCAATGAGCTCGGAATGGGTCGGGAGCCGCCACGATTTCGAAACCATGGAGCGAATAGTATTCCGGTTGATTATCCGTGGTGACGTATAAGTAGCAACAAAGTAGAATATTGAGCTTTCTAGCGCAATTGAAAAATGGAGCTTGTGCCGATGGCAAGGTTTTCTTTTGAACTGATAGAATACACAGTATGATACGGTCAGCACCTCTCGACGGGCAAACGAGTGTCCTGCAGGCAAAATATTGTCCCGGTGCTCTCTCTGATGCTAGATAAAAGCAGTAACCCCTCGGCCCCCTTCTCGATGGCCACCTCCGCACCTAAGGCTTTCTTTCCCACGTCCTCTCTATTTGGAAAACAAAGAGAGGAGCAAAAAAAGGTCAAAACAATCAACAGCCGGTATTCGCTGGTGGTCACCCACCCAACTACTAACCGGCCGGCACATGGCTTAAGTACGGCTGAGCGAACGGGAAGCCCTGTTCTCCATGTCCTGTGGTCGATTGCGAAAGTATCATGTCAGGGTTAATTTTATATAGCTACTATCGTGGTGGTGGTGGTGTTGGTGTTCACACACAACTCCAATTGCAAATGTTTGAGCACGGATCAGGTCATCTGCATAGTTTATATGGGTGAGGCCGCTCTGGAAGAAAAATGATGGTTGTCTCGAGCCTTCCGTGGTCTTACACTCTCACACTTGCAAAGCCAGTCAGTCAGTCGAAGTACTGGATGTGGAAATAATTTCTGATGAGAGATGAATCTGAGGATACTCCTGTGTGGCTCCGAAAAGGGAGGTCTCGTTCATCCTAAATTGGGAACTTACTTCAAGGGGAGCGCTCGTGTTAAAGTCGGCTGTGGAGAGCTCTCCATTACTATGTCCGTGATGAGACGACGATAACGACGACTATTACTTCTTCATCTTCTCAGTATCAGAGAGGCTTAAAAGGATGAGTAACAACGAGATATGAGAGAGAGATCGAATCAGAGACCTACAGGGAACATGCACACTCTCACGAATTATCAAGGTGGCGTGGATGCACCAGTACTGTGTCCTTCCCTTGCACAAGATAGGGAGGCCAGCTGACATGACTGATAGTTTGCCAATGAACCTTCCAGGTAGGCCTGCCAACGATGTATTTGGCACGAACTTTCCTTCAATCAGCTGGGATACGAAGATGATACGGAGAGAGCTAGCGCTATGACGACGACTTATACGATACCACCGAGAGTGTCTCTTCGACTGTATTGCAACGCGTGAAACTTACATGTTCTAAGGTGATTTCACTAGCATCGTACCTTGAATAGTAACTATGTGCGCGGAGAAAGATGGGTTATGCTTGTCTCATCACGGGAGGCTTGCTGCTGGTGGAGGCGTCATGGCTATGGTACAAAGTCAAGGGTTTGCTTAATAGTCGCTCGTCGGCCTTGAAAAGCGAACGGCTAATATTTGTCTTGCAAAGCTTTGGCTGATAGCTCTCATCGCAATAACCCGTCTACCATCGTTGCGACTTCTCAAACCTCTTCCCCCCATAAGAGTCAATTATGCAGCATCCAGCTCGGCCACTGGTGCCACATTATCCACCTGAATGCCTCCCCTTTTCTTCTCCTCGCGGTCAGCAAACGGTAATCTCCACCCCCCCTCGGCAGCTGGCGTGGATAGCCACAACCGCATCAAGTGTCGTCGCGGAGCAGGTGGCGGGTAGTCTTTGTACTCTGTCCTAGCATGCAGGATGTGCGCGTTGGAAAGGAATTGTATGTCGCCAACCTCAAGGACCATGTGTAACGAGAGCCGCTGGCAAGTTTCTTCGAGGACAGAGGCGGCAGTGAGCTGCTCAGGGGAAAGACGGGGGATGGCACCTGCATCGGAGAAGCGGGAGAGAGAGCGGACGAAGTAAGGGTCCCATCTGGTGGAATTAACAGGAGCTAGAGGAGGGGTATGGCTGGGCTGCCGTACTTGCAGTATACTCGAGACGCTCCATGATGTCCCTGCTCGAGATAGAAGACGCTTGTCCGAATGTATGGCTCTTCGCCCTTGCTGACCTCACCTTTGCGGTCAAAGTACCAAATCGGCTTCGTCAACGTTTCCACCACGTCCGGCCGCTCAGCTTTCAGCACGTTGTACACCTGGTGAAAGGAGCAGATGTCCGACTCGCCACCCTCGAGAGCTCGTGCGACGCATAGTAGCCCGACAATGTCTGACCAGTCGGTGTGGAAGTACTGTCGCGCGTTGGTCCGGTATATTCTCACCTTGTCAATCTGCTTCGCGTCCTCGCCAAGGTCTTTCACATGGCCAAGAACATGCCCTTTGCCGTTTTGACTTACGAAATAGCCGAGATAGGTGCCAAGGCCCATGTAGGCGATTGCGGATTTGTGGTTGCCCCATTCCTGGACGGGAAAGTTCTTGAAGAGGATGAAACCTCTCCCATTGAGAAGTTCATCACGTACGGAGGCTAGGTATCTGGATAGGTAGGGGAGGGGGAAGTTTTCTTTGGTTATGCCTGTCAACGGCGTGCGGGTCGCTTTGAAGGCATCGGCGGCGGCGCTCAGTTCTGAGATTTCATAGGTGGTAAAATGATGGGTCCAACGTTCGGGATGGCGCTTGCAATCTGCTGCATTCCACACCGTGTGGCCCGTAATTTGAGAGGGGAACTCTGAGTAGGGTTTTAATTCTTCGTAGCTTGGAGGGTGCTGCCCTGAGGTTTTGATTCCATCTGGGAAGATGGATCGTATAGTGGTGTCTTTGGTCCTTAGGGTAGCGATTTCAGGCGATGAAGTGGCTGTGAGAGCGGGTGGCATAGTGGATCTATCGTAGGGAATTCACAAGACGAAGCAAAAGGACAGCATGGTCAATCAACACCATGGCTCGAAATGAGATCTAACCTCAAGTGACTCGAAACAAACGTACATGATGGTACATCTGAGCATCAGGAACTATTTGGTACAAGCTGCGGGCTCACAAGCTGTGGGCTCAAGGCACATTCCGTGATAAGAAATGTCGCCATACTTGGAGCAATGGCGAAAACGGAGACTTTCCGCAAAGGCAGGGAGCGGGAATGTCTGCTCGATCAATCATGGTTGACCGATGGACTGTACCTGTGAAACCCTGCCTCTACTACCCCGGGCGTTATCAATGCAGGTGACCCCGCGAATCTGTGGGTGTAGTTTTGTACGGAGAGTCCGAACCAGGCTCGAATCCAGTGCTGTAACGATGCCGAATTATTATGATGCAATATCACAAATTAGTGAATGGTCTGGGGTGCTGACTAAATGAGGTACAATACCCAAGTTAATTATGTCAACAGGTTCCACTCCTATAAGTAAATACTAAGTTAGCGCTATTTACTAGTTAATCATTCTGCGGCCGGGTGGTCTTTATCCCTGCCCTACTTGTATGCCATGCACTGGCCGCCCTACTGAAACCATCGATGGTAGCGATATTTCGCCAGTCTAAATCACTGATCGCAGCTTCGATTCGAGCGTTAATGGTCCATCCTCTGCGTGTTAGAAGGTGCTACGTACATGAGGGAAACATTGGTCATGGCGCAGGATCGGCTGTCACTTGAGCATCGGCCATCCACGTCAGGATCCACGTTATCAGTTTCCTTCGCAGATGTTGTAGATAAGGTAAGTCTAACTTTTGGCCCTCGTTAGCAGGGTGTCGATATCCAGCTTTCAAGCAATCTAGGCTCCAAGTGACACATTCAGTGTGTCATTCGATGAAAGAGGTGAGTGGGCATTCGCCCAGCAGATCCAGTCTCGTTAAGAGAGGGGAAAGCATTGCTAATTGATAGGCGACATGATATGCTATAGTAAAGCCTAGAGCAAATCACAAGCGCCACAACACATCACGACATTCGCTTCGTTCTCGCGTCATTTGTGGACCAGGTACCGGTACCGACGTCCCTATGCGCTCTTCTGAGATTGACGAACTTCTCGCTGGATTATCAAGTCATATTCGCTCTGCTGAGTGCCCAGCTCTGGACCATCGCATCATTCTTGCCAAATACATCATCGACATAGACCTCCTCGGCCAATTTTGTTCTTGGTACAGACCTTGGGGTCCAGGCTACCCTCCATGCCATCATTGCGCAAAAGATGTCAATTGCTTTTGTACAAGTTGGCACGATGTCCACACTTGATGTTGTCTCCAACTACGGACGAAGGTTTGAAGAATGGCCACTACTGAGAAGCAGCTCAGCTCTCAAAGTCTGGATGATGTCCCACCAAAAGAAAAGGATGTCGCTGCGCTACCTCTCTCCGATGCCACCGTTGATATTGAGACAACCTATGGGGTGAACGAGAAAGCCTTGCTCCGGAAACTGGACTATAAGCTGCTACCCGCTCTCACCCTCCTGTACCTGTTGTCTTTCTTGGATCGTAGCAATGGTAGTATCCAAGAAACCCTCATACTCGTCAAAATTTACTGATGAATTACTAGTTGGCAACGCGCGGGTGGAGGGTTTGGTCACAGATTTACACATGAGTATGAAGTCCAGCTTCTTCCCGAGGCTGTCCCATTGACGACCTCTGCAGCCGGCAATCAGTACCTGACTGGCCTAACGCTGTACTTCATCGGCTATGTTCTGTTCGAGGTGAAACAGTATCCAGTTTGCGGCTGTCTGTCGCTAACCCTGACAGATTCCCTGCAATGTGGTACTTAAATTGACGTCGCCCAAAATATGGCTCCCCACTTTGACACTCGCCTGGGGCATCGTCGCTACTCTCCTTGGTGTCACACAAAACATGGCAGGCTTCTTTGCGGCGCGCTTCTTTCTAGGTGTTACCGAGAGTGGACTCTTCCCTGGAGTTGTCTTTTACTTGTCCATGTGGTACAAACGAGAGGAACAACATTACAGAATTTCTCTCTTCTTCAGTGCTGCGTCCCTGGCCGGCGCGTTTGGGGGTGTACTTGCTTGGGTAAGCGATGATCTCCAAGAGAGCTGCTCTGAAATTAACAGGCGGCTCCAGGGCATTGCTCACATGAGGGGCGTGGGTGGTCTCAACGGCTGGCGGTGGATCTTTATCCTCGAGGGCATCCTGACTGTCCTGGTCTCCCTCGCCGCCTACTTCTTCATCGCCAACTATCCTTCAACGGCCAAGTTTTTGACAGACAAAGAACGCGCCAGCATCCATACTCGTCTAGCATCCAACAGCGACGCCACGCGAAACGAAGCCTTCACGTGGCAGAACGTGCGCCTTGCACTTAGTGACCCCAAAGTCTGGCTCTATGGGCTGGGGTTCCACACCATGAGCCTACCTCTCTACACCCTCTCATTGTTCCTTCCCACGATAATTACAGAACTCGGCTACACAGCCGCCCAAGCTCAGCTTCTCACCGTCCCACCCTACGCCGTGGCATTTGTTACCACACTTGCAGTAGCCGTGGCCTCTGAAAAGCTCAAAATCCGAGCGCCGTTCATCATGGGGCCCGCATCCTTCGCTGTAATCGGCTACATCATTCTGCTCTCGTCTGAGAAAGCTGGCGTTGCGTACGTAGGCACCATCTTCGCAGCAGCTGGCATTTATCCTGCCACCGCAATTGTCCTGTCCTGGCCGGCGAACAACGTTAGCGGACAGACGAAACGCGCAACGGCGAATGCGATGCAGATCTCGATTGGCAACTTGGGTGCTGTGCTGGGCACGCAGCTTTACAGAAGTCGCGACGGGCCGAGGTTTTTTGTGGGTCACGGCTTCGCCATGGGCTACTTGTGCATGAATGTTATAGTGGTGGGGTCGCTGTGGGCGATTTTGAGAGCGGAGAATGCAAGACGAGACAGGGGCGAGAGGAATGATAGGCTCGTCGGTGTAGCTACTGACGAGTGGCTGGGAGATGATGATCCGAGATGGAGATTCCAGACTTGATTAAAGGAGCAGGATGCAGCTATAGTAAGTCGATCGCACCGCTGCTTTCGAAGATGAACTTCTCGAAGTTCGCGTTCGAGGCCCAGTTATGGTGTTCTTCCAGACGACAATTGTCGGAAGAATCTCTCGGCTCTAGGGAGATGTCCATTGCTGCCCAGCGCGTCGGCTCCCGCTGCTCAGCACATCTTGCGAGGTTATGAGGTCTAGCGAATAGAGTGGCCAACGGAATACTTGGTATCGTGGTTTTTGGCTCTACAGACTAAGCCATATATAAGGGGCAGCGGAAATACTATAACTGAATCTATATATGCTAAGAATAGTGCGTGTTTGCATATTTTACACCCAAATGCTTTTCTTATCAAAGGACCATGGGCCAGTATTCGTGAAGTAACTCGTCAAATTTTTGGCTAAGGGGAGTCTCACAAGTTCGGTGCCCTAGACCTTTCGGACTCTACCCTATAGAGTCGGAAAACATGTTTCTGAGGGAACCGTTGGCAAGCTTGAGCCGCGAGAGAAACAAGGTATTTACTTACGAGGAACGCCTGAAAAACAGGCGGATGAGGCACTGCCAGTACTGTACGAGAATGCGCTTGGCGGCCACGAATTTCTTCCAAGAGGGATTCCCCCAGAGAAGTAGTGCAATGGATCAAGTAACTTGATAGATTCTAAGCGAATTAATCTTAAATAAAAGTAATCTAGACTTTTCTCTAAAAGAAAGTTCTAAAGAGATGACATGTGACCGTGGTTACATGTCCATAGTAATGAGTGGTCTAGACGGAATTCCAGATAACCGCAACAGCAATTCTTGATGTAACGCCAAGGAATTGTCACGTTTTCGAGACGAATTCCTTCAAAGCTCAGCCTCACCTCAATCCACCGACTATGTGGCATGCGATATTATGATTGTCCGTCCATCCATTCCATAGCAGGCGCCCCTAAAGCAGGCGCCCCTAAAGCAGGCGCCCCTAAAGTTCCTCCTGTGATCGACGTGCTGAGACTCGGTTCAGTCTTACGGCGATGGAGGTAATCGGCACTGCCGGTGCCATCGTCAGCATTATTGATGTCGTAACTCGCAGCATCTCGACTCTCGCGGATTTCGGGAAACGAATCAAAGCAGCTAACTTGACCCTCACAATGCTTCTTGGTCAGCTGGGTACTGTCAGAACAGCATTAGACCAAGTTCTTGCTCTTATCAAGGAAGGTCTCAAAGACCAAGAGCAACATTACTTGCTGGTCATGAACCTCGGCGACACCATCAAATGTTGCAACCTGCTCGTTCGGCTAATCGACGAGCAGGTGTCTAATTTAGAGTATAACGAAAACAACCTCTTGGATTTCGAAAGCAAAATCAACCTTGTGCTGGAGAGCAAAGGCACCGAGCAGTGCCTCACCCAGCTCGACCGACAAATCAATGCCCTCAACCTACTCATTACAACCTTCCAATGGTAGAATCTCACAACTCAGCTCATTTGCTCCAGTTGATTAGTTATAGTCGAACGCTACTCCAGCAAAAAGCATTCATGGAAGTGAGGACGACGCAACAAGTATTTCAACAGGTCAAGGATGATTCGTCTTCGTTACTGGTGCTGTGCGATAGCGAGTCTTTTATTACGGCACGGACGAGGACGACGACTGCCACCTCGAGGTTCTCTTTGAACTTCGTCTTTGACGCTGAGCTGCTACAGCACAAGGCATACAAAAGCACACTTCGCTCCTTGATGAGAAGGACCCGCAGTCGTTCTAGCCCGCAGGCTGCACGTGATGGCGTTATTCGAACCGCATCCGACATGAAAGCTGCAAAAGCGTCCTCTTATATCGATCAACTGCTCCAGACAGACGCCAGACAACTTCACAGCGAAGTAAGAATATTGGTGATCGGTAACGACGTCAACAAATTACTGGGAGCACTCAAATCTTTCGCACCGCATCGCTTGAGCATGGAAGAGCGGACCCAGTTTGGCCACTTGACCAGGCAGCGGCTGATTGCAAGCACAAGAGCAATCCTCGAAGAAAGCGCCAACTTCAGCCCAATAGAATTGAATCAAAGGAATACAAAACCCATGTCCGGGCAATGAAGTTGGGCAGACCCAATTCAAACGGTGGGCAATTATCACCAGATGTTAAAGAGGCGATACGGTGGACTATGTCACTGCCGGACCTCACACAGAGGTGCTACGTGTCCGCAGAGGAGTAAGCAGATCAAGGGGTCTATTCATGTTTTACTGACGCACTGCCAGCTTAATGGACGACCTCGAACGTATCTTACAGTATGATTTCATGCCCACCGACCTTGATTACCTGCGCTGGAGTCGTCAATTAAGCCCCACCACCGGTGTGCAGGAGGTTGTGTTGAACAAAGGACAACTCAAGTTACGCATCATGTCAACAAGTGGTCAATGGAGCGAGTCGAAGAAGTGGATCCACCACTTTGAGAACGTTACCTCTGTCATCTTCGTCGTAGATCTAACCCATTACGACGAGTATCCACTCGTGGACGCCACACAAAACAGGTTGATGGAGCACCTTATCCTGTTTAACTCTGTTGCGAATTCGGAGTGGTTCAAGAGAAGCAGTATATTACTCCTCCTCTCGAATGTGGCCGAATTCAAGGCCAAGCTTTCTACTCATCCGCTCGAAAACGTTTTTCCTGAGTACAGTGGGGGTAACGATGTCGATCGAGCTGCGAAATACATCCTTTGGCGCTTTAACCAGGTCAACAAACAGAATCTGTCAATACATTCACACCTCGTTGACTTCAATGATCCGAACATCCTCCGGCTGGTATTTGCTTCCATCGAACAAACTCTCATGGAAAATACATTAGGGAGTTTAGATATTATCTAGGATAGGAGTGGAGTGACAACCGGTCACGAAACCAGACGGAGAATACTGTTAGGATGATGTCAAGCCCCGCCCCAAGAGAGACTCTCGGCGCGTAGATAAAGCTGGCCGGCAGATATTGCTCAGCTGGCCAGCATTCTATTTTGTATCTACCAGAAGGCTGTCATTGTATACTTGTTTACCTTTCTACTTATATGCTACTTGCATACGTTCTATCTGCTTATTAGATAGTATCTTCTCAATTGACTAAAATTTCTTTAATGTCCGTCTGTCCTTCTATTGCCCACTGACGTTTTAAAATGCTTTCCCCCTACAACATAGGCTGCGCTTTGGGTCAGGTTAACCCGCTGCGGTCGGGTTTTAGGTCGGGGACTTGATCCACCCCGACCACCCGGACAGCCAAACAGTGGAAGGTCACTTGGCTTCCGGAATAGCAGGAGCAGCGTCAAAAGGACAGCATCTTCCGACGCACCATTCACCAGGATTTCGGTTTCCTCCGTACAACCGAACATGAAATTCTGAGTAAGAAAATATTGGAACCGAAGTCCGTTGTCCATTGGATCTGACCGGAACTACTTCCTGGCATAAGCAGCATGTTGCTTCTGTCGAAAGAACGTGAGTAGCCCAGTGAAAAAGTGTCTTATTTACCTAACTAGTACAGACTCTCCTCCAAGTACGTCGCTATTCTGATCACACCCGCTCAACACGCCGCCCCCCAACAGAGGCTCTCCACCCACTCTGATTGCGGAATATCCCCCCAAGTCGTCTCTGACCCCTTCAATCACGTCCCAGTCAAAGAATAGCACTCGATGATACATCAGAGATTGTCCAGATGCATGACACTGCGTCATTTACCGTGACTGTGGACTTTGACACCCGGGCAACGGCATTGGCCTGCGCTGCATCAATGTAGACGACACAAATCAGAGGGCTCGGTTCTTTCAGCCATCAATTTTAACCGGGACGTCATGTTAGCACCGTCAACCACAGAATCGGTCCAAAATCCAATCAGTAAGTATCTAGAGTCGATACAGCATCTTACACGGTGGCCAGATAGAGTGAGAGTGGAGATAGAATAATAATTAGCGTAGACAAAATAGCGAGATGAAAGTAAAGAATTGTGTTTTAAGGTTTACTCTTAACTAACTAAGACGAAGATCACCACTTACTTGAATGTCTACTCGGACTATTGGTGCCACTAACTAGCATCCTTTAACAATGTGGGATATGCCCGGATGGTGGTTGGTCCCCAGGGCTCCAATGGCAAATCATTACTGGACTTAGTCGTGTCGCCGGACCACAGTCTCTTCATCTAGAATTCGCAAGCGTCGCCCACATTAATTCAGCAAGGTTTTGCATTTTGCTGGGCCCTGCCCTACGAACTGTCCTTCTTTCCCGACTCTACATGTCAAGCTATTCTCGAGTGTCCTAATGTCAGAGTGACAAGTTCCAACAGCAACCGAATGAAATCTTTTGCGTGGAAGAGCGTTCATCTATGAAAAGGTTGCATCCGGTGCAGCGGAAGATGCGCAAACTGTTCCAAGGGGGATCCCACCGTGATGTGATCTATGTCCATCGCTAACTGATAACTCCCGTAATGCTGTTTGTATCCAACCCAAGGATAGTTTAAAATTCGAAATTGCCTAAGCTTGTCTTTCTTTGGCATCTTCTATAACCAAGCCCCAGTTCATGAACCTCAAATAGGCGCCTTCAGCACAGGTGAGCAACCCGCACCCAATTGCATATCCGATCCACAAACCCTTCAACTCCAACGCTGGTGGTCCAAAGCACAGAAACATGGCCAGTGGCATTGCCAACAAGTAGTACGTGGTCATTGTGACCCAGCCAGCGACACGCTGTTTGCCAAACCCGCAGAGTAGACCGCCCGCCAGCGAGGTCGTCGCATCGAAGAACTGGTACGCCGCCAGCACGGGCATAACCTTTGTCGCAATCTTCACGACCATAGGATCGTTGGAGAAGAACCTAGGAATGTGGCTACCCAGAGAGAAGATAAGCACAGCGTCAGCAGAGCCGAGAGCGGCGAACATGGCGCAATATGTCCTTGTTGCAGTCTTGGCGGCTGACAACGCGCCTGCACCGACGAGATTGCCGAGGCGTGTGCTAACGACGACGGAGACGGCGAAAGGAATATGGAACATGACTACACATGCTGTCAATAAGATAGAGTGAGCGCCGAGATGGGCGGGCGTGAGGTAAGAAGCTGAGAAGGTTATGGCCTGGAAAGCGAGCTGTTTTCCCGCAATCATGACGACACCGGGGATCGAGAGTCGGATCATTGGTGTCCAGGAGTGGAAAGCTTCCTTGCTGAAGCCGCCCCAGCATGCAAGGCTAGAAGGGTTAACAAAGCGGACGTAGAGAAAGAGGATGAAGGGCATGAGGAGCTTGGATATAGAGCTTGCTAATGCAACCCCGGTAAGACCCCACTGAAATTGGAAGACGAAGACGTATTGAAGAAGTACATTCAGCGGTGCGCAGACGAGGAGAACAAGAAGGGAAGCGTTGAAGATGCCTTGAGCCTGCACAAAGCGTTTGCCTGCTTCGAAGAAGGCATGACCTGGAGCCCCTATGAGGAGGATGCGAAGGAACGAGCCAGCAATAAGAGCTAGGTCTTTGTCGGGCACGAGCCTTGGGAATATTGAGCCAGCGTTCAGCCATAGGATACCGATGGGGATCATAACAACGAGCAGGAGTAGGACCATTCGTTGAAGATGAAGACCGACGTCAGTTTTACGGCCGCTGCCGTATGATTGAGCGCAGAGTGTATCCAAGCTTGTCACTAAGCCTTCGCAGACGGCTGAGCCGGTAATGCAAGCGGTCATCGTCGCCAGCGAGACGGCGCCAAGCTCACGGGTCCCTATGTGGCCAACCACAAACACCATGACAATGCTGAAGCTGTACTGGAGCAAGTATGTGGCTATTAAAGGTAGCGAATTTCTCGCCAGAAATCTTGCTTCCGTGGAGGGCGAGGTGTAGACATCGGCTTCGCCAACACGGATATCGACAAGTGGGTCCGCCTCGTCGAGATGCTGTTTGTAGCATGTGCCATAGGTCTTTGCCTCCTCCCGTCCTGGTTCTAGATGCGACAGGAGGGTACAGGTGGATGCTTTATCGGATAGGAGGGTACTGGTGGTGGAGAGGCGTCGAGTAGCCATGGTTCAGACAGGACGGAAAGTGCTCTGAGATTCACCCCATTCCTGATGGTTTGTCTTGCTGTTTGAATCTCGATGAGCAGGGTGACAATGCTGCCAGTGGTGAAGAGTAGAGAAGAGAGCAGGGTAATTTCTGTTCAGACATTGTGGCAACTTGACTATATAACAACAGCTGCTGAAATAAGGTGAGGGAATGGGAGAAAGAACTAGTCTATTAGCAGTCAAGCTTCTAAGCTGGCAGATGGGTGTGAGACGGGTTGATGATGAACATCAGTCCTAGCCAAACAGTCAATGATGCATTGATGTGGAACTTGTGTGGCCTCAGAACGGGTTTAGCTAAGTAGTCATAAGCTTTGGCTGTGGTGCGGGACACTCGGTAGGTGCAACCGATTGGTTCGGTCGGGCCCTTGCAGCGGCCAAGATACGGAAGCGGTCCGTGCTAGTCAACATCTGGCAGGAACATTGTATCACCCTGTTGCAAAGCCCCAAATCCCGCTGTACATAATGATTCACGTACGTAGTATCACTCCGTTTGATGCCTTGTAACGAAGTATACGGTGGGCTAGAGATTCACATCATTATCTTCCTAGCATGGAACCGTATGATTTGTTTCGTAACATCTCTTCAACTCATCTTGGCAATCATGATGCCCAATGGTGTCTTCTGTGTACGGTGGGAAATGCTTCACCTCTCAGACTCACTGGCTGCTTGGAAACTCGTGATACAATGTGATATATGGCTTACCGCATCCCAGGAATGTTCTTGATATCCTAGATTTGGAAATGAGCCCGTTCAGATTCTCGAGGCACGAATTGACGAAGACGCTGAAATCTGAAATCATCACCATTTTGATGATGATTTTTGCAGGGCCTTGGCCTGAAGCAATTCTCGTGTTACATCCGTTCGCGCGTTGTAGCGTGATTGAGCCATTCCTGGTAAACCGTTCACACTGATCCAGGCCGAATAACCAAGTCCAAAATTTCTCCCACTTCACAGCCTGACTGTAGGCTGCTCTCTTATTATGCAACTGGCAGTGTGATAACTTTGCTGTCTTGCAGAATTTTTCTGACACAATTTGACGGACAATCGTGATGCCTACACTCAGAAGTAATTCGATGCTGCGACCACTAGGCATATCCCAATAAGCTTAAACAGGCTGTACTCGACGAAAAGACAATGTACTGGTCCTTGCCTGCAGTCAGCCTCATTCGGATTATATCCGATGGAGGTGGCAGTAGTCGCACCTCTCCACAGAGGGTAATAAGCTTGCACTATCATATAGCTTGTTTGACGGTCCCAAGCTTTCTAGCTGATGCTGTGTACTACTATCCTCTTATCAGTAGGATACGAAGGAGTGCTAACAATTCCATAGTGTCAGCGATTAAGTGGCGCGGTTTGTTGAGTCCGGTTTGGATGGTGCCGGCGCTTGATGAGAGCGACCGTAGATCGTGTATTTCCAAATAAGCTTTCGTAATCCTGGGGAGATGGTTCATGATGCTGTACGAGGCAAAAATTGTACTCATGACTATTGATGGAGCGAGAATCGACGACTTCATAGCAATGGGCCACGTCTTTGCTAGGAAAGATCCTGTAACGCCGGGTTGACCGCATCATTGTTGCCAAATCCTTCTCCCCACGAGCTCAAGGTGGAAAGTGGTAGTATTTAGCCCCAGCGTCATCTAGTGGGGATGTCCGATCGGTGCATGGCTTCGTTACCCCCCCTTTGTCAGGAATCGGCAGTTGGGGAAGAGTTGTGTCGTCCACATTTACTGATGTCTGATTGGCACAACCACCGGGGGATATCTCAGCAATAAGTAGTCTTGTTGGCCTCTCATATTTTCACCTCTAGCTTCAATGCTGCAATGGCTGCCTGGGTCGGGATACCGGGTTTTCTGGGCCCGTATCGAGGACGCCCTGCACTTGGTCCGCAGCTCACTAGGGCAATGGAGTATACTCGGTAAGTATAAGTGTAGACCCGCTGGTCGCCTGGATCTTGTTCTACCTTTCCTGCTCCAATTTGAACCACCTAAGTTAGTGCTATTGCAGTCGCTAATTTATTAGTATGGATCTTCAGCTGCACTCCATTTATCTGAGTACATCAAGCACTAGGCACAGAATGTGGAGTTAGCCATCAAGAGCCGGCCAAGTGTGGTGGCAAAGCGGTGACACCCTGACCGGGGTTATGTGGACGTAGCAACATCACCAGGTGCAGCAAACTTGAGACCTCATCCCGTCCACATTGATCCTATTCGGGAGATCCGAGAAAGGCACTCGAATCCGCGGAAGTTACACGTTGGTGGTCTGGCTCTTAAGAGCATGAATCCCTAGTCCGGGGCAATTCATAAGTTATATCGATGTCTGAACTCAGAACCTAGTCCGCAACCTATTGTCACAATCTAACAGCACCTCCAAAGGAAGCACAATCTTTGGGCTTAGCCTACAAAGGGTCTCAGGATGGACACCAAACAGATTTACGAGAAAGTGCAAGAGCATTACAGCTTGGCCGCCAACACCACAAACAACACATATGGACACAAAGTCGCCAAAGCCTTTGGCTACACGGAGGATGAGCTGGAACAGATCCCCAAAGATGCCAACTTAGGATTAAGCTGTGGAAATCCATCCGCAATCGCGAAATTGAAGGAGGTTTGTTACCTCTGCTCATCCGAGCCTGCCCTCACCGTGCAGTTGAGATCAGAACTAATTCATGTGTAGGGAGAGACAGTGATCGATCTGGGAAGCGGCGCAGGATTCGACGTGTTCCTTGCCGCGAAGAAGGTCGGCGTCCACGGGAAGGCCATTGGAATTGATATGAACAACGTTCGCACACTCCAGTATATCCAGCGTGGAAACCTGCTAACATGATACAGGATATGCTCGAAAGAGCGAACAAAAATAAGGAAGAGGCCGGTGCCGAGAACGTCCTCTTCGTCAAGTCTCCAATCACCAAGATTGACCTTACCAACGAGTGCGCCGACTGCATAATCAGTAACTGTGTGGTGAACCTGGTTCCAGAGCACGAGAAACAGCTCGTTTTCAACGAAACGTTTCGCTTACTGAAGCCGGGTGGCCGCCTGGCGATCAGTGACATTCTGCTTAAAAAGGAATTGCCAGACGAGCTCAAGAAGAGTATGGCCTTATATGTTGGATGTATCTCTGGTGCAAGTCGGGTCAACGAATACGAAGAATACCTTCGCAATGCAGGTTTCAGAGGTAGACCAATGCCCAACCATGGCGCGAACCATGCTGAGAAATGGCTGCTGATTGTGATGTCTTCGAACAGATATCCTGATTGTGGACAACAAACATGATTTGAATGTCTACAATGACACTCCACGCAACGACGCCCGGAGTAGCTGCTGTGGGAAAGGCTGTGCGGCGCCAGCATCGGTAGATGATCCACTGGTCGCCTTTATGTCTCAGTCTAAACATGTTGACTTCAATGAATGGGCAGGTATGTAGGAGCTGAACCGTGAAGATGCGGCCTGCAATCCGAGGTTGCTGACGAGAATCACAGGTTCATTCCAAGTCTATGCACTCAAACCATCTTCTTGATGTCGACATTGTCAAGGGTGACCCGGAGGTAATTGATCGGATGTTGAGATCCTAGCTCGATGAATGAATCGGCTACTTGCAATGACCATGATATATGATTCGTTTTCAAGGGATCTCTTACACTGTTGTCTGTACCATCCGGAGGGCAGTAGCTAGTACCTCCATAACACAAATCCAATGTGCATTCCCATGCCCGGATTCGATTCGCCGGCCCGTAAGTGGGGCTAGTTATCGTCGTTGATAATTATTTAAGAACGATTGAATCGAGCCGATTGTGTCTAGTGTTGATTTCAAGCCATCCAGAATGCCGGATTCAAAGTTTTGGCTGTGAAGAGGGAAGACGTGCCAAGACCTGCAGCGCTGTCTCCGCCAAGCCGGACGCGGACTCCTGGAGCCAATGTTCTAATGCAACACACGCTTCTGGTGCTGTTTGTAAAGGACATTTCAGCAAGATGTGCACGCCCTAAGTAATGACGTTACGTCCGCGGTCCGCAGTACGTGATCTTTGCTTGTTTTAACTGGTCTTCACCACTGTTATGTTGGTATGCTCAGGATGGGATTCGAGTTGCACCAGATCCCCGGCAGCAAGCTTCTTCTGCCACTTGTTTGCCTCGCCTCTTGCAAGAATGACAGTCAATCGGAGCGATGCACCCTTGAGAGCTACCATTTCTTGTGAGGACAGCGGTGTATAACTCCAGCGTCCAAACGCCCAGTTGAGGACATACAACCCCGCTTCAGCCATGGTAGATGGCCTTCTCTCCCCCGTTGAATCAGCTGGGGGCTTTGAAGCCAATATAAGGCCTTTAATGCGGTAGATTTCGTCCTTTGGTGCCGCAAGGAGGAATTCCTCGAATGCGTCCAAGTCTACAGTGGCATCTCCTTCGTAGGTAGGATTGAGTACTACCGATAAGACTTCGACCTCTTCCTGGTGATCATGCCCATGAGCTTGGTGTTCGTTGGTACTGTTGTTGAGCTCCGTTGCAGTTGAGACTCCTCCTTTGGCAATCAACGCACCGTCGATACCCATGAGAACTGCCTGATCCACCCAGCCCCTTGTGCTCTTGACCCAGGCAAATTGTAGTTCCAGGTCTCCAAGTCGATCCAGACATTCCTCGAAACGCCTCTCATCGACATGTTCCCACTTGTTGAATACAATGAGATCAGTATACTTGGCCTGTAGTCTGGCAGTGTAGCTTGTGTCCTCATAGCCCTTCCAGTTTTCAACATCAATGACACTAATGACGCCGTCAAGCACGAAAGCTCCATCATGTTCCCGTGCCAATCGGTTGACCTCCATGGCTAAAGTAGCGGGAAAGGCGGACCCAGAAGTTTCGATTAAAATCCTATCAGGGATGACTTCGGATCGTAGTTGAAGCAAGGCATCCGATAACTGCCCCACGAGATTGCAACATATGCAGCCATTGAGTAGTTCTTTGACACCAGAGATGGCCTGGGAAGCGGCTAGTTGAGAGTCGACGGCAAGATCGCCAAATTCATTTTTCAGGAGTGCCAGCTGAGGGGATTAAAACGTTAGTTCTTGCTCCGTGCGTATCTGGCAAAGAGAAGTCTACTACCTTGTATGTTTTTGGTAGTTGGGGAAGCAGATTCAAAATCAAAGTCGTCTTACCACTTCCTAAAAAGCCGGTTATTACCGTCACTGGGGTGGGGAGGGCTTTTATAGATTCCATTAAGGACAAAGGTATGATCGTAGGATTCTTGGTGGATGGGTAGAGCTCAAGGAAGCAAGTGTCAAATACCAGTAGACCGTAATAGGAAGACGATAAAGCTGGCCTTGGCGGACTCTTTCAAGTGCTACTACTAATAGTAGTACTACTATCACTCCTTTCAATAACCTCTTCACACGTACAATAACCTGACATTGTTGGAAGTTTAATTTGCAGTCAAGCCATGATTTCATTCCTTCCTCTCAGGCCAAGAGACACATGGTTCGTAAGGCTCTATAAAGATACTCAGCTACGGATCTGGAAAGCAGATTGTTATATCCAAGACACTCTTCTATCGTACTTATTAAGCTGCATGAAAACCCCATCTAAAAATCCCGAAATTGACAACGTTAAATGAATAGTGCCACGCATGTGGATTGACAATCATGGTTGACATTCATACGATCTGAGAAGGGCAACGGCTCCAGGCTCACTGGACACATAAATGACCTTGTGCTTGTTTGTGAAGCCATTGAAGCGAGTGGCAGAGCATCTGGTGTAGGCGCCCATCTCGTCGAAGAACAGCCAGTCACCAACATTCAGAACGCCCGGCAGTGTGCAGCGTTCTGTGATGACATCGATGCCATCGCAAGTAGGCCCCCAGATGGAGTAGTCGGTTGGAATCTGGTATGGATCACGGCAATCCAAGATTTGGGCTGACGGATGTTGATGATCGAAAATGATGTTGGAGAAATTTCCGTAAACTCCATCATTGAGATAGAGCATGTAAGCCCGCTCTCCAGTCAACCCATCTTGGACATCTCGGCGGGCAATGACGTTGGCTGCCATGGTGAAAGCATTTGCCACATAGTATCTTCCAGGCTCAGCGATGACCCGAATGTGAGGCGGGAAATGCTCCTCTAGAGCTCCTGTGAGAGCGCTGGCAAAGGTTTCGAAACTTCCGTCCACAAATCCGCCACCAACGTCGAGCATCTGCAAGTTGAAGCCAGCAGACGTGGCCTGATCAAAGACAACACGAGCATCCTGCACAGCCTTCGTGAAAGATGCGGGATCACTGGCCCCTGAACCAACATGAAAACTGACACCAGTCACGTTGAGACCCAAGTTCTTGGCTAGGTCCAAAAGCTCTTGTGTTTTATCAAGACTGGCTCCAAACTTTGCACTCAACCGGCACAGGCTCGCAGAATCGTCGGTCAGGATACGCAAGACGAGCTCTGCATCCGGGAAGAACTGTTTGATCTTGAGCAATTCGTCCGCGTTGTCGAATGTCATCTGTTTGACGCCCACTTTGGCAGCGTAACGAATGTATGATTTGGTCTTGCAAGGTTGGGCGTAGATTATACGCGCGGGATCGACACCCAGTTTGAGTACCTGCTCGATTTCGGCCTGAGAGGCGCAGTCAAAACCTGTACCCAGCTTGGCAAGCAAGCGGAGAACTTCGTCATCAGGGTTGCATTTGACAGCTAGATTGAGATCAGTAGATTTTCCAGTTAAATACGAAGAAGAATGTACCATAGAAAGGCTTGACCCTTGCCAGATTCATCTTCCAGCGGAGATGCTGTCGGTAGACTTCTCCCAGATCCGCCACGTAGAAGGCATCCTCCTCACCCGGTTGGCAAGAGTCCACATTGATCTCTGCAATCCTCTTTTTGAATACATCGAGAACAGATTCCTTTGAGGTCAAGCTTTCAATTTTGTTGTATTTCCCGCCATTGTTTTCGGTAACTAACTTCAGAGTGTTGGAATAATGTTCCAAGTCGTAAATCTCTTCATAGGTAGTGATGGCTGATGGTGCCATAACCATGTAGAAATGCAAGCAGAGAATTTTGTTCGAATATGAGATTCGGGTTAGGGAGGTCTGAGTGACTCCAACCCTATGTAATGGGGACCCTTGCCGCAGGCCTCTTCCTCCGGAAGAGGAAGAACCTCGACTGTGGTCCTATGCGGCAGCTGGAATGGTTCTGATTCAAGCGGCGACAAGTTGACGGTCGAGCTGGAAAAAAAGAGGCTACAAGATGATTTCAGCAGGAGCAGGCAATAGTCGAGAAGGTGATGGTGTCGCTGAGTGAATACAATCTGAGTGGGTATGAGGCGGCAGTTTTCTAACGACGCCGTGGTGATTAGGGCTTCGGCAAATTGAAGGCAATAGAAACTCAAGAAGCCGCGAAGGGCAGCATAGACGAAAGGTGCGAATGTGGGCAGTAGCCGATGGCGCTTAAGGAACAGGCGGAAGAGAGTGCAGGTACAGGGGACGTTTTGTAGTAGACGTGGTAGAAGATTTTATACCTGTTGTTTGTTCGGTAAAGAAAAATCCCTAGCTCATCGGTGCGCCCCTCCAAAGATAACGCCAACCCTTGCCAATCCCCGCAGTTCGTGACGTGATGTGCCTGACGGGCCAACTGGTTGAGTACAGTTTATTTGTGGTATGCATTTCAAACGCAGGAACCTAAACCCCTCCAGAAGATCACATTTTGCTTGCCAGATTTCGTGTTATGCAAATGCCATAGGAGTGTGCATTGCTGCATACTTGGGGACACGGAAACACTAGCCAGTCTCAGCCAAGCCATACAAGTAAAGTTCAACCTCTGGCGGCTGAACCCCAAGATCAGATGTTTCATGAGGTAGAACGATTGTATCCTTTTCCAGTATTCGCATCTGCGAGTGTCGCATAAGATCGAAGAAAACGTCCTCGCTGTCGTGACGTCTCTTCGCGGCTACCAATATTCTGCACTGAGGCGAAATTAAAGATACTTGACACAAAGTTCTCACCAGATCGGAGCATGTGTCTGAATTGTAGATGCAATCTGAGATGATGACCAAATCAACATCACGCTCTAAGCTCGTTCCACCAGAATCAACATTCCAATCAAGAATTTGGAACCATAAAGAGGAATTGGCAGCTGGTGTTGCTTCATCCAGATTCTTCAAGAGAATGTCTTGCGCTTCGACCAAATCAGTGAGATGCACCATACAGTCGGGGAAGTAATGGGCGAGAGCTATGCCGACAATGCCACACCCTGCACCGAGCTCCAGGACATTGATCTGGCCTGAAGCCTCCCCTTGCAGTACTTCTTTTAGGAGAGGCATTCGTGATTTTGCCGAGCAAATATCTTGAAAACACAATACGCATCCCAGCGAAGCGTCCCTGCCGAAGTCAACAAGCAATGAGGTTCGGATATAGGCCAAACGGTACCAGATATGCTTTGCAATACTTTCGCCCGTCTCTTCCCATATTTTGAGACTTGATAGATCAGGCAAGGAGAGCTCTCGCTCGACCAAGGCCGCCGCACGTGTTTGATGGACGGGCTTGAACGGAGCACTCAGCGCACTCAGAATGGACGGAATCAGACCACTGGCTTTATCATGAAATACATGCAACCGAAGCAAAGGAGTGCTTTGGCTGATATGTGCAGTGAGGCCAATGGATAGCTCTCTAGAACCTTTGTGCCAACGCACCTCTTGCTTGAAAAGGACCTTACCAGCTCTGTCGGCTGTTAGCAGACATGAGGTCAACTTGGCATCAGAGAGCAGAAAGCTGTCGCCTAGATCGTTTGTAATTGTAATTAGAGCCATCACAGAAATGGATTTGGACGACCGATACTCTACTCGGGGAGTCTTCAGAAATCGGATATAATGGACCATGATGGGTGAGGCAGTTTATCTTCTTTATGTGATAAGCATAGAGGTCGATCTTATTGACTGAGGATCGTCCTTGGATGAATATTGCAGTCACCAGGCGGGCCCAACAAAGGAGGAGCATGTGGCCCACTAGATTTCCACAATGTGCTTTAACCTGCAGCGAGCAAGCGTGGCCTGGAGTCGGGATATTAGTTTTTTCATCAGCAAGAAAACACAGGCACAGCACCGTCAGCGTGGCAATCGGGTTGAGACGATCTACAGATATCAATGCTGAAAACTGACCTAGCGGAAAAGAAGGTTGGAGGTACGATGGACTTGTACGGAGTAGGGGGTTCAGCTCTGCAGTCGAGCTTGCAGGATGTGGTTCCAAGGTCGTTATTAAGATCCACTGCTGCTCTAGGCCTCGGGCCTCCGGGCCGTACTTATGCACGCGTAGTTATGTAAGGAAACTGTGGGGGCCCATTCTTGAATTTGTTCGGAGTGCTCCGTAGAGCGCGCTACCAATAACAGTGCCTGGGCTATTTTCCACGAAGCCTTTAGTGGTCAGAGATGTCATTTACACGCTCTTCCATTCTCAAGCGCAGTTTGTTGACCTTGTTCCTCCGACATCTGATGAAGAACTTCTCCATGAGCTGTGGATTTTGGAGTACTCTGTGCGAAGTCAATGTATAGATCGAACAACCCGACGAAGCATCATAGACCTTAGCCTCCAGCTTCCGGGCACCGCACAAGAGACAGCCACTGCCCTAGTGAGATGGCTAAGATCATGAATCCTGAGCTTCGCCAGACCTTGCATACCATTTCGCGCAACCTCGAATCTGCAAATGAGACCGCACAGGAAAACATTTACACCTTCACCCAGCTATACATCGATCCTTGCTTGTCAGGTATCAGAGGGTGCTTGAAGGACTGCACAGCGCCATGCTTCCCTGGGCGTGAGGAGCACCTGCGTCGGAAACGAGGGCGCTCGAGAGGACGGCCAGAGCTCGATTTCGATTTTTATGATGACTGGGACGAGGATGATGGAACCGGAAACAATCTGTTGGGCTGGGGCAATGATGAGTTGGACAGTCTACTAGCTGGGAGCAGTCGCCAGGAACGGCGAGGCGGGCAACCACGAAGGCAGCGCGCAATGAGTTATGGTTCTCGTGGGAGGATGAAGAGGAGCCCTGCACACAAGAACAGCGAAGAGGATCCGACAATCATCCCAAGTTCTTCATATCTGGGGTTCCTCGAACGATTGCCATTCAGATTTGGTGGCCCACTACGCTACAAGCCGTCCGCAGCAGATCTACAAGAACACCCTGGTCGGCTCAAAGGGAATCATTTGGACGAAGAGCCACTTCTCGATGCCAACGAGGAGAGTGACCAAGATATACTACTTACTCAAGGCAGACAACGAAGCGCCACGGTAACTTCCCGATCGACCACAAATTCATTGAGCTCCAGAGGGGATCTGATACCTAGCGATGAAGAGGCTGATGCTGTGCCATTGGATGATGAATTTGCGATGGCCCTGGCAAGACGAAACACTGGTGTACCATCAGAGGATCACAGCAGTGGGAGGTCTCGCACCAGCAAACAGCCCCGGACGTCGAGGACATCAACACGAACGTTGTCCTCCTTGTCGACCAAGAACTCAAATGGCGCTGGTCGGGTGAGCTCAATCAAGAGCCCCCAAGATCTGGAACAGATCATTGCTCCGCCGGTCCTGTCATTGGCAGAGTTACAGAAAGAGGAAGAACAAGCAAGGATTGATGAGCAGTCTGAACAGGCGAAGAAGCGGGAAGCTGCGTTGAAGCTTGCGGTTGACCGTGGGCTAAGCTCGACTGACAAGGTGAATATCCATCAACACTGCGCTACACGAGCTCCACTAACTTAGGCGTAGATATCGCACACTGATCCCCACCTCGAACCTAGAATGGAGGGAGACGAGGACACTAAGGTTCCACCTGATATGCAACCGACAAAAGTGCTAGATCAAACCTGAGCATACTGCTTGAAGGGATTGTACGACACTTAACGTACCGAGCAATTGAGGTTCGAAGGTGTATGGGTGCCGCCGCCACTCTATAAAGGCCTAACCGCTACATGATTTGTGACTGGTCTCACATTGTCGTTCGGCGGCGCATGATCGGGTTGGTGTCCCATATGTTATATCCAACAGATTCTACGATACTCCCACCCATGGCAAAGCACGTCGCAGCCAACTCATCATTTAAACTACACTGCCGGAGATCCAATATAGCCGATGGCTGAAGCGGTCATCCATGACCCTCTCCGCACAGATTTTCCAGCATCCTCCCAGTACAGTGAATGGAGCTTATATCTGTCCCCTATACCTAGTGACGAGATAAGAAGGGGCAAGAGTAGCAGGGGAGGAATCCGGATAGAGGAGAGACCTCCGCGCGACCACGAGCTGAATCGAACAACCATACCAATCACCGGACTTCAGGATTTGGTGGAGAGTAGAGATTGAGGCTGTAGGTTCAGCATTTGGCACCCGCCCTTGACAGACTACTGCACAGGCTGCACCTCCCTGCTGACGGATGATCGAAGCGCCACCGGAACTTCGCATAGAGGCAACTTGCCTAAGTGATTACCAGCCTTCTGGATGAGCAGCGGCCTCCTGTTAAAAGTCCAGAGATGAAACTCCCAAGCTCCCACATCCTCAACGCTTTGTCAGTTGATCCTGACCAGGGCATGAGACTCTGATGGCTAGGAGAGCACTACCCTCGATGATTGAGGACCCACGGCATACATTCAAACACCCAAGGCACTTATACAGCAATGATTGCAAGCCGAATGATGTATTGAAGGATATTTGTACATAGTAAGACCACATTTGTCGCTTAATTCAATAAAAAGCCACCTCTAAGCGCCTTGAATTTTAGACTTGCTTCTAGGTGCGGACAGCCCCAGCAGTTCGCAGTCATAAGGGACTAGACTTGCAGCCCATAGGTTGGAGACGCTGGCATGCATGTGCAGACAAGAAGCGTGTGATTACTGATTACTAGTTAGTAGTGCATGTGGAACCAGAAGCAGGCTGAAGGCAGCAGTACCGAAACTGAGTTCATGCTCTGCGTGGGAGCATCTTTCTTCGCGGACTCCAAATGGTCCAACAACCGTCGACTAACTCGTGCTGTCACCCTTTAGCTGCATGGCGGTCAAGGTGTGCTCTTCCAGTGCCGCTGGTGATGAGCCCAGCCGTGTCCCCTTTCGGATCTAGCATTGGAAGCCAGTGCATGAAGGCCATGTCTTTCTCTACCAATTGCAACGCTTCCCCACACAACTGATCTTCTGGCTACTGACCTCCAGGGTCATCCCAGGAACAGATAGAAGATGGGGCAGCGGCTCGTACCTGGCTTCGCCTTCTACTGCACACCAGACAAGCAGAGCGTTGCTGGATGACTTCCTCGTCGACAGGTGTCAATTGTGCTTTGAGCAATGGTGGACTATCGCTCCTCAAGGTTGTCGCTTTTCCACCTCCTCCTCCTCCTCCTCGTCTCTCTGAGCTCGCTGTCCTCCTCCATCCACGTTACACCCTCTTCACCTTGTCGGTCAGTATGCACAGCTTCGTCGCTTCGCACAACCGCGGACGACTTCGTCTGCTCCGACAAAGACTTCGCCGCTACAACCAACGGCACACGTTTTCAGGATTGTGTTGAGTGTGAGCTTGGAAGCACTGCGGTAGATCCGTCGAATGGGGCTACAGACGTAACTTGGGGACTGTGTTTGTAGCGCTACGGTGTAATGTCTGCTTGCACTTACATCAGCATAGATAACCTGCGATTTGCCCTCTCAACTTGTGTATTTGGAGTCCCCGTAGAGAAGGAGTCAATCAGCACACCCTGCCAGGTCACATGCGACCCTCTTGGAGCGGCCATCAGTCACAACCTCGAGACAAATGCCACGGTTGAAGACCTATCCTACTGCAATATCCCTAGCTTTAAGAATACGGCGGGCATCAACCGATGCGCAGAATGCTATGGCCGAATGAACGGCGAGGCTTTCATGGCAAACTGTCAGTCCACCCCTCTACTTAGATACTCTGCTCCAAATCACATAGCTAACAGGATTCCTTCAGTCCTCCAAGTCCTCCATATAGCCTGCTTACAGCCGCCTCGGCCTTCTCAACCGTTTCCTGTGGCCGCAAACACGATCTTCAATTCGACCCCTATTGCTACACCGACTCCTAGCTCAACTGCTGTCCCAGGTCCGAGCAAACCCGCAAATCTTGCTCTCATGATCTCCCTTCCTGTTGTTTTTGGTGTTCTCATCCTTGGCAGCATTGTTGCCTGCTGTTTCTACTCAGCCCGACACCGCCGTCGTATCATGGCCGAGCGGAACGGCATGAGAAGGATCCAAGATAAACACTCTCCCACATTCCCACCCCATCACCAGCACTATCATCAGAATGAGATGCAGGCCCAAAGCCCACAAGGGTTTGAATCCGCTCCAGTGCCCGAACCAGTTTACTATTCACCCATCTCCGACCAAAAAGAGAATCCCTACGTCCAACCACAAGGACCAACCTCACCCCTACCACCCTTTCAGCAGCCCCAATTCCCCATGTACAAATCCTACTCCCCAGCCGACTACGCCCACCAGAACCCCTCTCCTGCTCGTCCCTCAATCGACACCAGCCAAATCGGCCCTGGGCCAAACCAACAAAAAGTCTCCAACCTCCATGATCAATACTTTCCACTTCCTCCTCCACCACCGGCACCACCGCAGCTGGAGATGCAGCCACCACCACCACTGCCATCGATACCGCAGGAGGGAGTGGAGTCTCTAAGACAGCATCATATGAAAACGCCGAGTCTGGCAATGCCGATGCCGAGGTCGAAGAAGAGTTTAGATATACAGGGCCGAACACAGGAGCAGCAGCGGCAGCGAACAGGAGTGGGGGGAATTGGTGAAAGTGGTGATAGGGATGCGATACCGCTACAGGATTATGGCAGGCCTAGCGGGAACGAAGAGTGGACGACAGGGGATGATGGAGTAGAAAGCCCACAGGTATTTGTATATGATGCAGTGAATGATCGGTATGTCAAGGAGAGTCCGAGGGAGCGAACGCCAACGCGCTAGGTGGCCATGAGATCCACTTTTCGGATCATCTTAAGTACTACTTACCAGTATCTTGTTATCTCAAGGGTTCGGCAAATTTCAGACTCGTTCGAAGAATGTCTAGCCGGTGCGATGAATGAGTGGCATTGAGATCTCATATCCGGAGTAAAGATGTCTCACTTCTTCATTCTCCCTGTCTATTTAGGGCTTGTAGTATGATATGGTAGGACTCAGTAACTGTAACAATGCATCTTGCATGTGAGCGCGACCTTCATGCCGACCATCATCCATCCTTATGTGGTAACAGACTTGATACACATACGCGCGCACATACACACATACATATACACATGCTGTCCAACACAGCAGAACCCACAGCTACCCCCAATGCATTCAAGACTCTCACCAATTTGAATCTCGAAGCAGTACGAAACACCCCCACCAAGCATCCGGCACCCTAGTCGTGGTACTAGGCCAGTCAGATTGCCTTTACCTTTCGAGACGACGGGTGTGAATCAACAACAACAATATTACTAGTACCCATAAATAGCAGGAAGGCCGCCGCTTGAACAACACTAGGCCTCAGAAACAGTACGTACCATAGCGCTGGCTACATGATGGAGATCTCGCCTCCTCCTTGCGTGCTCTGAGTTGCTCCCCCACTCCTGGGCCGAGCGTGTCTGCTAGATAGCACCAACTGGAGGGAGAAGGGTAAGCCAAAGTTCTAGAAGGCCTTTGTGTGATTGATTATTTAGATTGGTGGAGAAGCTTCTCGAAAAGGGGGAAGGGCACATGGAGCTATCTAGGCCATGAAAGAAGGGACGTACTCAATGAAAGAAAGGGGAGGAAACGATCGGAATGAAGCATGAAGCGCAGATGGCTAGCTGTGAGATGGCTTGGAGCCGATACATACAATCTGTGCCAAAGTCAGATCAATCTAATACTGCTTAGTATCCACGGGTGGAGGGGACTGGTAAATGTATCGTCTGCTTTGGCGGAAGCGGTGTGTCGTATAGAACAAGTCGTCGTGGAGTAGGGAGATGTTGATGAGAAGTGGGCGGTGCTCCACCCGTCCCAATGCGGTCGCATGTTATCAATAGTATCTTTCCGATCCTCTCTTGTTGAAAGGACCAGGATTAGGAAGATAACGGAAAGCCTCGGCTTCATAGGCGGTAATGTAGTAAGCACGGGGAGGGAGCATTGAGGGATGAGAAAATACCCCCCAAAAAAAGAAGAGATGAAGAGAACAATTCCTATTGACTGAGTCCCCTATCTGTGGACAAGACCAGTAAGGATCTGAAATACTTAATCCATTTGCAAACTCCGTCCCTTTCTTCCGCCAAGGGGAGAGAAACATTTGCTGCTGGCAGCTAGCTAGTGCATGCAGCTGTGATCAAGATGCAGAAAGACAGCCAGACCCACTTCCAACTTGTGTGTGTACTAATAGACCCGAGAATCAGAAATGATGGACTGCTGGGCACCTCTGTCTCGGTCTGGGATGTATGAGAGATGACAAACTAAGACGCTGCAGGTGCATCTTCTGTCTTTTCATCCTTGCTCTCTGTCGCAGCATCAGCCTTTGACTCAGCCGTCTTCTCATCCTTCGATGCCTCGGCGCCCCCAGCGGCAGCAGCAGGCTCAGCCTCTCCACCATCTGATGATGTCCAGAGGGTTAGGTTGTCGCGCAGGAGCTGCATTATCAAGGTGCTGTCACGGTAAGATTCCTCGGACAACGAGTCAAGCTCGGCAATGGCGTCGTCGAAAGCCTGTTTGGCAAGGTGGCAGGCACGGTCGGGCGAGTTGAGGATCTCGTAGTAGAAGACTGAGAAGTTGAGGGCGAGACCAAGGCGGATTGGATGGGTGGGAGTGAGCTCGGTCTGGGCGACATCGGTTGCGTTCTATGGAAATGGTCATTAGCGTGAGATCTAAGTGATCCTATCGAAGGGCAAACACACCTTGTAAGCCTCGTGTGCCGCTGTCGCAGCAACTTTGCGCTTCTCACCAGATGCAAACTCGGCAAGGTAACGGTGGTAGTCTCCCTTCCTGTGAAGAGAATCGTAGATTAGTATCATTGAACAGTGATATAGACCTCCATGGATGTCCATGATTGTCTGCAACCAAATTGAGCATACATCTTATGATAGAAGACCTTGGACTCGCCAGACTCGGCCTTTGGGATGAGGGACTGATCCAGGACATCAAGGACATCTTGACAGACTTTCTCGAGCTCGGTCTCGATCTTCTGACGATAGTCACGGATGGTGCCAACGTGCTTATCAGAACCCTTTGATTCCTCCTTCTGCTCAATGGATGAGATGATGCGCCAAGAAGCACGTCTGGTTCCGACGACGTTCTTGTAGGCAACAGAGAGAAGGTTTCGCTCGTCTACGGTGAGCTCTCCACCAAGCTGTTGTTTGTCAGAAAATGAATTCAGGTGTAGCATTGCGCCAGTCTGTGTAAGCTCCACGTACGTTGGCGACCTCTTTCATGTATGTGACCATTTCATCATAGCGCTCGGCCTGCTCACAGAGCCTCGCCAGGAAGGTCTTGCTGCATTACAGTCAGATCGAAGGTGAACAGCATGCTTGCGCCATCTGTCTCGTACCTCTCACGCTGCGATAAAGAGCTTGAGTCAGCATGAGGTCTTATCGATGGCGTGATAGGGAAATGATGAGAGATGTTTGAGGCATCCTCAACTGTTTGCGCGGCTTGTTTTGCTGGGAGCTGGGAGGGTTGCTTACCTCACTTGCCATCCTGTAGATGCTGCCGAACAGAGAAGGGTGGCTTTGTTGAAGAAGTTGAGAATGTTGTGAATGGATTTGAGAATGGTGAACGCCTGATGCAGGTTGTATGGGAAAAGGATTGATTGATGTTCGTGGATGGGTGTCAGAGTGCAGTGTCAGAGCGCTTCGCTTGGCACTATATTAGTTAAACGCTGGGTGGTGGCTACTGCTAATTTGTTGTGCCACTTTTTTGTTTGGGACGGTCGTGACAGGTGACAATCAGCTGGCACAACAAACCACAGGTCAGACTTGTGCACAAGGAGTGATGGGCCAGTAGCGATGAACACGCGGGTCTAGTATCAATGGAAAGAAACCCTCTTTTGATGTGAGTCTGGGAGCCCACTCCACACCGATTAGTTTAGAGCAGCACTGTTGACACGGGCCTTTTTATGGGAATCTACCCTCAGCCTGCCTCTACTATTACATAGTACCTCGCTTCTGGAGAAGGCCCCCATGTCTGTGGTCACGTGATTGCTGCCTCGGGTGGTTTCATGTCTCTCCACCATCCTGGTACTGATACCCTTCTTCATTTCCCTCGGAGCTGGTCACCGTGCCACACTAGTGGTAAGGCTCAATGCTGAAATGATTACAGATGTCTTTCTGTGGTTCCAATCTTCACATATCGACTATGCAAGCTGCGTTTTTCCCTTGGCCTACAAGTCCTACGAGTCGAATACTATTTGATCGGAGTGTGACTTTCACAGCGTCTACGATCATAGCAAGGTTGGCAGGCACGTTCTCTAATGGATAGGTCGCAATGTGATCAGACCCAGTCAGTCAAGGATACAGACAGTCTCCATCTGTTGTCAAGCATCCAGAGTTCAAAGTGTGTGGACAGAAGCTCTTCTCCTTCTCGACCTCAGTAAGGGTATTGGTCACAGCTCTCCGGCACGAGCTTTCATCAACATATTCCTTCCACTTTGTAGCTTTGGTTAGGACTACTAGTAGTACTCACATACTAATCTACACGATGGATCAGACCTGATTCTTGGCTAGAATACGGAGTAGCCAATAGGGGATCTGACTCTAGGTAGTAGACCTTCTAATCAGATCTCGTCCTCAAAGGTCCTTGTATACCGAGTTTGTGGGTGACAAAGTACTGCATTGGATAACAGAACACCCCCATAGGCCCATAGAGGACAGTTGGCGCATCCGCATGCAACGGAATTCAGCCGTTCCGTAAATGATCTGATTGGCCAGGTTACCCCTGCTCTAAGCCTCATGTGGACAAAAATAAAAAAAGACACCGTGGAGCAAAAGTCATGGTGATCTCTCCCAGGAAGTAGTGGGGTTTACATCTTGCTTACAAGTCATCCGTACATTCTTTTGATACGAGTCACCTCCTGCTCTGTGTTCTCGCTTCATATCATACTTGAACCGGATCGAATTTTTATGTATTTCCCTCCTCTACCAAACACTAGAATACGTTGCGCAGGCGCATCATGGAACAAGCATTCCTCTCCTCTCCTTCCCAGGTTCTGAAGCATTTTCAAGTCGCCGAGGACGAGGGTCTATCATCTAGACAGATTTTAGCTTCACGGGAGAAGTATGGTAGAAATGGTAATGAATAGTCCCGTTGAGGATATGTTCTCTTCTAACCCTGCATACAGCCCTTCCTGAAGAGCCACCGACTCCCCTTTGGCAGCTTGTATTGGAACAGTTCAAGGATCAGCTGGTCATAATACTGCTAGCCTCTGCCGCCATATCATTCGTCCTGGCACTCTTTGAGGGGGGTGATGATTGGACAGCTTTCGTGGATCCAGCAGTCGTAAGTCTCTACTTCAGCCTGAAACAGCTGCTGATGTCTAATCGAATACCTATACAGATTCTCACGATCTTGATCTTGAATGCAGTGGTTGGCGTCACGCAAGAGAGTAGCGCAGAGAAAGCCATTGCTGCTTTGCAGGAGTATTCCGCGAACGAGGCGAAAGTCATAAGAGATGGGCATATGCAGAAGGTTAAAGCCGAGGAGTTGGTACCTGGTGACATTGTCAGTATTGCAGTGGGTGATCGCATTCCAGCAGATTGCCGCTTGCTCTCGATCCAAAGCAACGCTTTCGGCGTTGATCAAGCGATCCTGACCGGTGAAAGCGAAAGCGTAAGCAAGGACTGCAAGGCTATCGAGGATCCTCAGGCGGTCAAGCAGGATCAGATCAACATGCTCTTCTCCGGTACTACGGTGGTTACAGGTCACGCTACGGCTATCGTTGTCCTGACCGGACCTTCAACCGCGATCGGGGATATCCATGATAGCATAACATCTCAAATATCTGAGCCGACGCCGTTGAAGCAAAAGCTCAATGATTTTGGGGATATGCTTGCCAAGGTGATCACGGTCATTTGCGTCCTGGTGTGGCTCATCAATATTCAACATTTTAACGATCCCTCCCATGGAAACAGCTGGGCAAAGGGAGCTATCTATTACCTCAAAATTGCCGTCTCGCTCGGCGTCGCTGCCATTCCCGAAGGCTTAGCTGTAGTTATAACAACATGTCTGGCATTGGGTACACGGAAAATGGCGGCTAAGAACGCTATTGTCCGAAGTCTACCATCAGTCGAAACCCTTGGCAGCTGCAGCGTCATCTGCTCCGACAAGACTGGTACTCTGACCACTAACCAGATGAGTGTGGAAAAGATTGTGTATTTCAACGAGGCTGGCAACGATCTGGAGGAGATTGAAGTTGATGGCACCACCTTTGCTCCAGAAGGCAACCTTTCACGCCACGGCAAAAAAATCGAGAACGTTGCTGCCTCCTCTGCCACAATCCTGCAAATGACTGAGGTTCTGGCGCTTTGCAATGAAGCACAGCTCTCGTATGACGCCAAAAATGGGACGTATAGCAGCATTGGCGAACCAACGGAAGGCGCCCTACGAGTCCTCGTTGAGAAGATTGGGACTGAGGATGCAGCAATAAATCAGCAGCGCCGCGCTGTACCTGTCTCGGATCGATTACACTTTGCAAGCAAGTATTACGAAAACCGCTTGCCTCTCCAAGCGATTTATGAATTCTCCCGAGATCGGAAGAGCATGTCGGTATTGGCGGGTCACAGCTCAAGCCAGAAACTGCTGGTCAAGGGAGCCCCGGAGACGATTCTTGACCGTTGCTCGCATACTCTCCTTGGAGCAAATGCCAAGCGAGTCCCTTTGACGAAGAAGCATCGAGCTCTCATATCTGATGAGGTTGTCGAATATGGCAACCTTGGTCTGCGCGTCATAGCTGTCGCCAACATTGAGAATGCCGGCACGGATCCACTTTTCCAAACAGCCAAGACCACAAAAGAATATGCTCAGCTTGAACAAGATATGACCTTGATTGGCTTGGTTGGCATGCTCGACCCTCCTCGAACAGAGGTAGCCGCTTCAGTACGGAAATGCCAGGATGCTGGCATCCGCGTCATTGTCATTACTGGTGACAATCAGAACACCGCTGAAACGATCTGCCGTCAGATCGGGGTCTTCGGTCAACATGAAGTGCTCGAAGGTAAAAGCTATACTGGCAGAGAGTTTGACGCGTTGACCGAGAGCGGACAGCTGCAAGCAGCCAAGACTGCGTCTCTCTTTTCGAGAGTTGAACCGACGCACAAACTTAGACTGGTTGAACTTTTACAGTCTGTCGGAGAGGTTGTGGCAATGACGGGCGATGGGGTCAACGACGCTCCTGCTCTGAAGAAGTCCGATATCGGTGTGGCCATGGGCACAGGTACGGATGTTGCCAAGCTGGCAGCAGACATGGTCCTCGCGGACGATAACTTTGCTACCATTGAAATTGCGGTCGAAGAGGGCCGATCGATCTACAGCAATACGCAGCAATTTATCCGGTACCTCATCTCTTCTAATATCGGAGAGGTGGTGTCGATCTTCTTGACCGCTGCGTTGGGTATGCCAGAGGCTCTTATTCCAGTACAGCTGTTGTGGGTCAATCTGGTGACAGACGGACTTCCTGCCACGGCCCTCTCTTTCAACCCGCCAGATCATGATGTGATGAGACGGCAGCCACGGAAGCGAGACGAAGCGCTCGTGACCGGTTGGCTTTTCTTCCGATATATGGTGGTTGGAACGTATGTTGGAGCCGCCACTGTAGGAGGGTACGCCTGGTGGTTCATGTTCTACGAGCATGGTCCACAGATATCGTTTTGGCAACTTGTACGCCCATCTTCCACCACCATCTTCCCAAATACTCTGCTAACTATCGCCAGCGTCATTTTCATAAGTGTTCCTCGCAGTTCCCGGAGATTGGATGTAGGATTTTTACTGGTACCGAGTCGCAAACCGCATCGACAGTGTCCCTCTCCATCCTTGTGGTCATTGAGATGTTCAATGCCATGAATGCTCTTTCATCCGCTGAATCCCTCCTTACCATGCCGCTTTGGAAGAACATGAAATTAATCTACGCCATCACGCTATCGATGGTCTTGCATTTTGCTATTCTATACACACCATTCCTTCAAGGGCTCTTCAGCATAGTTCCTCTCAACTGGTCTGAATGGCAAGCTGTTTTGCTTATGTCCGCGCCTGTCATTTTCATTGACGAAGCATTGAAGTTTCTTGAAAGAAGGATATACGTGAAACGTGCTGATACAAAGTTGAGGATGCCTAAGGTTGAGGCCAATGGCAAGGTCAAGCATTCATGAGTGACATGAGGGCTTTCTGTGTGGTGCTGGAGTTATGATGGCTGGCGGTTCTGTGATCATAGCCTAGACTACGATGCATTGGCCTTGTTAGACTAGACATTCATACAATCTAGAGTCCTTCACCGGGCAAATCTTTGCGTTCAATATATGTGCAGATCTAGAGCTGAGAATCCCAACCTGTGTGCTATGGAAACGTTTGAGATGGTAGAAGAAAGCGAAGGTCTTCAAGTTCAAGTTGGACATTGGAGTCGCTGCCAAGACGAAAGTGATCACGTGGATTGCTTGAGCTGACCATTCAAAACCTTCGTTGCACACAAACCTAATATTGATTTTTTCTTTTCTTCATCAAAAAGTGAACAGAGCCAGCCACGACCATCGTTCAATCTACCTCTACTGCGATGTGTTGCCATAAGCCTGGAACACCGGGCTTAGTGGCTCTGGAGACCAAAATATATCCCTGAAGGAAGTTTCTCTCTCGTCTTTCGGGTCCTCTTAGGTGAGGGCGATGAGATTGGAATGTCGATGATGGGAAACAAGCAGGAGGATTGGTTGCGCCGCTAGCTATAAGCTGTTGTTATTCCTCTAGAGTTCGTTCATGATTTGCTGCAAAAAGTGCAGAACCCTTCGGACTGTATCTAGTGCTATCAGCCCTATCCATGGTGCTGCCATGGCCGTCCTTGAATTGATTCATCTAGTCAAGGCTGCTGTTACATTATTCCTTTATGACATGTATCAAGACCTATCGATCCTTTCGCACTTGGTTGTCAGGCCAGCTTTCATCAGCCTCGATGGAGCATCCACCAGTCACATTGGAGGGCTGCATTGGTCAAATTTGACAACATTCCAGACACACAATGTTGGTCGCTTGCATTCTGGTGCTCTGACCGTTACCATACAGAGCTGTTTTGTTGTTTGCGCGATGCACGTTCAGCATTCCGCGGAAAGGTAGGTGATCTGAGCTCTGTTTTCAGCCATACTTAAAGTACATACCACAACCCGGCCATCGCTTTCTTTCCTTCTTCTTCAGCTTCGCTCGACCATTCTCTCTTTATTTGTTACGCTCACTCCTTGTATGTCATCAAGTCATTCGTTTTTCGGGTTCAGCAGACCTTTTTTTGGTGCGTCTGCCTCTTGCAAGCTGCCTGGCATACTTCAGCCAGGATCGTCTACATTAGAATCCATTATCGGTTTCTCTCGACCGCAGCTCCTCTAGTCCCTTACTACACCATGCCTCGTATCAGCAAAAATCTGCCGTTGGCAGCACTTCTGGCAGCTGGTGCTAATGCCCAGATGAGCACAAGCTCTGTCGTCCTCAACCCATCCGACACGGCGGTCACCACAGTGACCTTCTCGACCTGCCCTTCCTCCACGGCCAGCATTACGACCATCACCAATCCCCACACTTCGACCTACACTGGTGCTCCACGACCTGGCTCTGATGGTGATGTCACCACCTATGTTACTGTTTGCCCTGGTTTCTGTACTGGTGGACCATCTTGCACTGGAGGTCTAGGACCGACCACACACACAATCACTGCCACCTGCCCATGCCATGAGGTTGCACCTGGGGGTGTTGGACCGGGCATGATGACTACTGTTGCTGTCTGCGAGACATGCGGTATGGGAGGCACTCCGGTGACTGCCACACTCCACACTCCGATCCCAGCGGCTACTGGTGATACTACACCACCCGGCACTGGCAGCGGTGGCTCTTCCGCACCAGGTGCCGGTACTCCTGGCTCTGCTGGCCCCGACTCTCCTGCTGCCCCGGGCGGGTCTCCTGCTGGCGCTAGTACTCCTGGCGCTTCAGCTGCCCCAGGTACCGGCTCAGGATCGTCTACACCTGGTTCTGGTGCCGCTCCAGGTGGATCGGGTGCCGGCGCTGCCCCAGGTGGATCTGCCGCTGGCGCCGGGACTCCAGGTTCTTCGATGCCTGGCATGGGCTCTGGTGCAGGCTCTGCTTCACCTTCAGGGGCTGCTGGTGGCTCCAAGTACCCCAGCAACACAACCTCGCCGTCCATGTCGAAAGGTGCCGGTAGTGGCAGTGACAACCGCGTTGGATCATCTGCCAGTCCCACACCGTTCCCTGGTGCCGCTTCGAGACTACCCGTCGCTGCTGGTCTCCTTTCTACTGTTGCCGGACTCTGTGGTATCTTGGCTTTTGTTCTGTGATGGGTTTTGACTTGCTGGTTACAGTCTTGCATGGGTAATTGATGTCAGGTATCTGGTCTCTGGGTTGCATTTTGTTCTACATATTTCGTTTGCCTTTCACGTCTTGACTAAGAACAAGCCAAGTCCAACTACTTGTCCTTGTCTGGAGCGGGAAGTGCCCCTTGTATTTCTGCATAGAGAATCTCGGTGCAAAAAGGGATGACCACTCAAGTCAAGATCTAATATCTATTAGGCGTCCGCGGTGTAAATGGGAATTGGTGGAAGACAGCCATAGCAATTATTATTTCCATAAACTTTCATAAACTGCTTTCATGCGCCTGTTCCATAAATATCGCCATCAATCTTACCCCTTCCCTAAATACGACTTCTCCGCTTGTATAGCTGAGAACGGTCGGAACATCCTCGAGCTAGTTTCGTGATGGGAAAAAGATAATGCCAGTAGACATGGAATGCTTTTCCCACACCTGGGGTCATGGACAGAACAACACAGCCGGCCCCAGAGCTTAACTAGCACCTTCACCGCGCAATTGCCGTCAGTCAACCGATACTCCCCCTATCTGTTCACCTGCGGAAGAAAAACAGTCAGCGCGCCATCATGGAGCATACACAGATTTATTGGCAGCATGGCGGCTGGTCTTGCTGCTGAGCAGACACTAAGTATCTAAGCGGTTATGGGATCCTCATAGGAACCACAGGAAACTGACAACAACGGCGTTGGCGTCGTAAATACCGGGTTGACCGTATGGTCTGGGAATAGGTTACGACCTGAAGGTTGCACAAGCTCAGTCAGTGTATCTTGTTGAAGAAAAAGACATTGTTCGCTTTGTGGCTTCTATGAAAATGAAAGTTACCGGTTAGATAATGACGTTGGCAATAGGTAAGTTTACGGCGCACGGTCTATATGAAGCTGTGCCACTGAATACAACAACCCCGTACCTCGAGTATCATTATTCCCCTACCGTCTGCCTTTCCAATACAAGATCCGCATGAGCTCGCTCATGTTGCTCCCTCTCTATGTTAGTGCTACCATACCTCTTTCACCACTGCTGGCTTATCAGGCGTTGTCTTCCCGAAAATGCTGAATGTCAAAAGATCAATTCCTCATACAATGCTGCCGTTGAGGACGAGCTCGAGTCCAGCTGCATAGTCCGACCACAAAATCTAGAAGATGTGGCGACGAGTACCGAACGACATCAGTCCTCTGAGCTGATTTTGGTCCCGTCTAACAGAGTGAGATTGAAGGCCCATCGCCGGTATCAGTTCAGGGCATTCAACGAATTACTCATCAGCAGGAATAAGGCCATAATCTTCACCACTAGGACCCCTGCGCCTGAGCCGTACCTGAACTACCTCACTCCACCTCTTGAGCTCACTTATCCTCTCCTTACCCAACAGGGCAAGAGCACGCATGTTCAACGCGCCCTCTTCGTCCTCTTGAACACCATGCATCATGGCCGCAAGTGCACTACTCCTCCAATTGGGTATGTCCCATCTGCGACTTTGCCAAACAGTGAGTGCAAGGAGGATTGTTGCGAGTGAGACCATAATCAATGGCAACAGCAGCCAAAGCCATCGCACATGAATGTAAGTCTCTAGAACAATGGCGGTCCCGATTGCAACCGTTTCGGACTTCAGGCGCAAATTGTTCGTCATGGCGGTTGCGACGTTGGCCATTATTTGAGGCACATTGGATGGACCTTTGAGAAAGATGACTTCCATGACATCGCTGCTGAAGCTCGGAACTCCGCTGTCGCAATTTGTGGATCCGTTGCCCTTGAATAAATTACCTAAGTAGAACAACAAAGCATTTGCCGACTCATCATCCACCGAGAATGTTAAATTGGACGCAGAGGGTAAATGTCCTTTGGAAACATTGACAATCCAATTCTCGCCCCCTCCCCCTTTGCGTCTGTGGTAACTGGTCTCACCGCCTGTGAAATTGGCTAAGATATATTCGGAGAAGACACCATTCGAAACTTTACCCCAGTATTTCTGTACGCAAAAGTAGAAACCACAGTCGAATGCAGTTGGATTTCTATACATCAAATCATAATCGCTACTGTCCGACGATTGAGTATTTAAGTTAGCGATCAAAATCGTTAGATTGACGAGGTTCCAGAAGCCTGTCGAAGTTTTCTCATTTAGTGATTCATTAGTGCTTGTGTTCATGTAGTTGTTGTATGTAGAATAGTTCTTTCGTGCTTCAGAGTATATGTTGCGCATCGTCAGTCCGTTCGGAAGTGTGGCTTGCATAGTGCAGTTGTTGGGAACGTTGTCCCCGATTCTCGTGGTGTCTACGGGTACGCATACATCCTTGATAGAAGAAGTAACGCCCCGACATCGCGAGCACATAGCCAGGGATGCATACTCTGGGAATGTGCAATTTCCAGTAGGACAATTTGCCGAGACACCAGTACCGGTGACAGATGCGTTATGATAAAATATCCCATTGTAAATTGCAGCTTTCATAGATTGTTCAACTTCATAGGCATAGCCTTGGCTTCGTCCCCGGTAAGTACTCACTAGGCCGTAGGACTGACTGAACGGTACAGATGCAGTCTCATTGATGGTTCTTGAGGGATACAGTACCGACTGTTGAATAAAAGCGTCCGAGACCAGAGCTATCAATGTCACAATGGCGCCAATAGAAGCGAGGTGCCAGGAATGGATTTGGTAGAGGAGCGAAGCCGCGCCCAACGGACCTCTGGAAGCTGCGTCGAACAGCTGGAAGTGCAGCAAGGATCTCTTCTCGTGATGGTACCATGTCCATTTTAGTTGACTCAGGCAAGCGCCAACAGGTAACAACGTTGACCCTTTCATGACCGTGGCTAACGTGGAAAGAACAGAATTCAGGGTGATTGTGTACGTCCAAGCCGATGTAGGACGCTCGCCGTAGATTCCGAGCAAGATCCCAATACTCGCCAAAGAAGCCACGGCTATCGTCAAAGCAGCATACTCAAGAGTCCAGGAGTCGGTTGCGATCCAGGTCCACAATCTCCCAAGCCTGCTGCGAGCCTTTTTCAGTCCTTCTGCTTTGGAACTGTCCTTGAGAGCATGCAGGCAAGACTTGGGTTCAACAGTGGTGGATTCGTGCGGTGAGCGAGAAATATGATCATGCACCAAGCTATAAGATGCAGACTTCAATAACGCAGCCATGTCAACAACAACGATCGCGTTATGTGAAGAATCGAGGCCGATGGTGTGAAGAACGGAGATACTTGTGGGAGCATTTGCAAAGAGTACCTGCTGGCCTGAGATTATGTTTATCTGCTCATCTAGATGGCGAAGCCTCTTGCTCAGCCTCGCCTTCTTTCACCCCTGCTTGACGATGAAACGTACCGATGCTGCTGTGTCTCAGTGCCAGAGTGTCAAAACAAAAGAGCCCCAACCAAACATTCACATTCTCATGTAAACATCTTCGCTAGATATGCTACTAGTTATGATCACTCACCATATGACCACAAGCGCTGTCTTTCAAGATTGCACCATTGATTCAGATATCGGACGGCTAGTGAACCGGTTCTTCATCGTTCTTCTGGCCGGGTTAGAGGTAATCGCTGATCGACAGCCTTTTCCTCCGAGCGTACAGCTTGTGATACCTTCACACAGGGACCCTTGGCCAATAGTAAGGGCCACCTACCTTGATTCATTGTTAGATATGCACAAGCCGGGGGATTGCGTCACCTCTCTGCCGCAGCTATTTCAAGCCTCACAAGACGGGCCGCTGCGTTGTCTGCTCTTTTCTGGAACTGTAGCGAGGACTTGCAACGAAGTCAATCACAGAAGCCTAAAAAGGGGAAGCCGGTGGACTAATCCGCTCCAGCGTCCCGAGCTTGGCACAAAAGTCCACGAAAAGCACTACTGATATAAAACACTGCAAATGAAGAGCAACAAAGCATGCATGATACGAATAATTACGAATAACACCGAATCAGGAGGCTTATGCTGACGTTGTAGACATCTGTCCTTCCATCACAAGGCAGAAACTACCTCGCAAATCGCTGTCTCTGTACGTATTAGGCTAACAAGGTTAACTGGGGAGCCTGGGGCGGCCTCGAAGTGTGCGACAGCGCGGCGACTGTGGAAGCAGTCTGAACACACACCACATGCATGGAGCACAAGAGGATACTTAAGATGGATCTCGCGTTAGTACGCACCGCGATAGAAGTTGGAGAAATATTAGATATCCAGACGAAATACTCCGTATAGAGGACCAATTCGTTCGAACACCGATATCAAAAGACAAAACATACAAATGTACACTGGTGACGCAATTTTGTTTTAAGCGACAAGCTAGGCGGATTGTCTGTATCGTACATTTGCATATTGCCAGCCAGCACCCAGTCGACGATTGGAAGAAAAGAATAGAGACGCACAGTGACCACTGAGATTTTCTGACCCAAGGATACACTCCAGAGAGGAAATTAGAGCTTTTGCATGATTCGTGATCATGTTCGCATCCTTTGTCTGCTCAGTTCGACCATCATTAATGCTCCCTCCACCATCAACACCAACATGACGCTTGCGTTGGTGTAACATCCCCTGTTCGTTACCCATTCCCCTTTACAATTGTCAAGTAAGGAGGGAGGCTATCAGTCGATCTGAATTTAATCCTCACCGACCTGGAACACTAGATTAGCCAATCGTTTAGGCACCTTCGTCGTCATCACCAACTCGGATGGTGCCCTGGCCTTCACCACCGAAGCCATGAGCCCAAAAGCCCTCAACAGATGGGGATCTGTCAAGCAAAGTCAGTATTAATGAGATGATAGTGATCTGGAAACTGAAAACTTACGTGCTAGCCATGCTGTCATGGGTGAAGAGGAGCCAGAAGCCGAAGACCGGTTTGGCAAGAACGTCAAGAACGGCATAGGAGATAATCTCAGCATCGACACTGGCGACACGGGCACCATCGGCAACACCCCAGATGCTGTAATGTATTAGCGAACAGAAAGGCCGAGGGACAGTGACAACTTACATTGGGTAGATGGTCCAGAGGATAAGGGTGAAACCGGCAATTGCACCAAAGAAGGCCTTGGTCTTGCCATCCTTACCGGCGGCGGCGGCACGACCATTGAATGCAAGCTGGTAAACAACGACAAGGTAGGCAATGCAGCCGAAGGCATACCAGCCCCACTTCTGGCCATCGTGGCTGCCAAAAGCAGCGAACATACCGGTCAAGATCATGATAATATCAGCAATAATGGCAACGAGGATGTTGGCGCCACTAAGACCGGCCAAGAGGGCAAGATCGAGCAGCAGGAGTGGGGTAGTGAGACTCCAGTCGATGTAGCGGGCATAGTAGACCTGGCGATAGACGTAGTGGACAATGTCTGGTACATGCTTGTTTTGCTCAACAACCTTGACTTGGTTGTAAGCAATGCCATCTCCTGTTGCCATTGCGAAGTATGAGAGGAAAGCAAAGGTAGTGATGAAGGCGGTGAGGATATGGAAGAGGCGTTTTTGCTGGAAAGATTTAGCTTGTGTGACCGAGCATCTTTGAGGGTTTTCACTCACAACTGGGACCCTGAAGGCCATCGCGTAAAAGGCGATCGAAGACAAGGCCATGATCACGCAGACAACCCTGTTGATGTTAGTTGAAGATGGAACCAATGAGGAGCTGTAGCCAAACAGTACCATAGTGTACGATTGCCAACATCACCGGCTTTCTGATAGACGTTTTCCGGGCCGGGAATGACAGTAGGAATGGGAGCCACCGAGGACGAGGCCTTGACGAGAGCTGTTGGATCCACGATCATCTTGACGGCTAGCAGTAAAATGTAACAGATGTAAGATGTGCTTGACTGATGGATGGGTGTAGATGATACTACACGGCAGAAGAGAGATGTGTACTGAGTGTGATGGATGGATGGATGGATGGGTGGAAGAGAAGAGAAGTGTAGCTAGAGATGGAGAAAGGCGCAGCAGATTTGAGGAGAAGTGGTAGGCAGCTCGGCTGACTAGCTAGCTCGGTGGGTTGGAGCTCTTTCCCGGTTCTGTGCCTATAGTCCAGCTTAGCTTATTTTGGCTGTGGGGGTGGGAGCACAAGCAAGCTTCGCGCATCCAAGCTCCTCCCCTCAGCAATTTACTTAACCACTTCTCCACAGCCGACCTGCATAACGGCGTCATACCACCCAATCTCCAGCCAGAGCGCAGCACCCGTGTCTTCGAAGGTGCGTTGCAGCCAATGGGAACTGTGCTTTACGCCTAGAAGGGTTGGATCATGTGCATCATCAGAACGCTTGCTTGTGCTTCTGGCTTCGGGCGATTACACCTCAAATCATTGTACTGGAGACTTTCTCATGCCGCTAATTCTACGCTGTTTCTGGGCCAAGTCATGATGTAGCCTCTACCTCCTTTCTATCTGTTCCTGGTCTGGAGTCAAGCGAAGCCGTTAGCTACTTTATGTTGCTCACCCCAATGAAGTGACAAGCTGCAAGTGTTGCGAGCTTTGCCTGCGGTGTGTAGTGCGCTGTCCTTGACACCCCAGCTGCATCGCTTTTTCTAAGATTTCCATGTGATCTCACGACAATTTCAGTAGTGCTGTAGTGAAGGCATAGTGCATGTGGTGACGCCGCGGATGAGACAATTAATGCATCAATGGTCTACCCCGCAAGCTGGAACTAACACTGTCCAGACCATACTACGTAGTTTCAAGGTGGCTGGTAATTTCTGGCAAGGACAAGCTCCTCCTTCCCGAGTCAATATAGTTCACACTACCGCCCTGCAATGGTCTGAGATCTCGACTTATCCTTAAACATCAAACTCAGCGATCGAGACAACTGAGTAGCCAGACCACCTCATCCTATCCATCCGCAAAATTGGTCAGCGAAGTACCATTTCTCAGAATCTGATGTCGAGTATCTGCGGTGCCTAGCACACTTAGCATGTTAGAGAAACAGCGTTCAAGGCTAAGAGCCTCGTGTGCTCTGTCAGAACTAATTTACGGAGTAGAGTTGCTAGTGCCAGCTACAGGAGATGGGAACGAAATGAAGGAGCAGGATAAGCTATCGTCGCCGCCGATGTAGATACGAGAAGCTGTGCTGAGACAGAACAAGGTGCTTCGGTCTTGTTCGTACAAATTGTCGGGAGAAATGGATGAATTTAGAACTAAATATACCTCTAGAAGCATAATTATACAGGAGGATTCCAGTGTTCACGGCGGTCCTAGAGGAAGCTCGCAGCCTCGAGCTTGCCTTGTCAAAATGCCCTGTGCGAAGCAGTTTGTTCATCCTGTCGCCTTTTGCAAATCCAGGACCACAGCTCTGCACCGAGCACAAAGCTGCTCTGTTTTGGTATCATTCGCTGCTACAGGCGTGTCAGTGATACCGGCATTGGAGACTTTCAGGTCCTCATTGTAAGCCTGTCCGTCGGCCCTGTAGCGCCAACACCTCGCACACTTGGATGACTTGGGCTTCTGCACTAGTGCCCATCCCTTTGAGCCATCAGGAAACTCAATCGGCTCATTGTACATCCACGTCTGTATCTCCTCGCGGGTAGACAATTCATGCTCCAGCTCGGATACTCTTTCATCGCCGCCCAAAGCAATGCAAAGGTCCGAAACCACAAGCATCTGCCGCATCGCAGAACCCTGCCAGGCAACAAGAGCTTGCTTGCCCGATGGATTGTTTGGCGCCAGCAAGGTGACGAATGACTCCAGCGAAGAGCCCATCAGTTTGGCCGATCTTGCTTTTTCTTGCGCACTTTTCACCGCCGTGTTGGTGGCTAGAAGCACAGGAAGGATGGTGTCGATATCAACATTGTTCCATTCTTTTGGCGCTGGCGTCCATGATCGGTGCAGTGGGTGCACGTCTGAGGCCTTAATGCCCTCAGGGGCATGCTCCCACGACTCTTCGATTAGCAAAGGTGTGACTGGAGCAAGCATTGCCTGCAATTCAGTCAAAATTCGGTAGAGTGTTGTCTGTATCGCTCTTCGTGTTCGGCTTCGGAAATCATCACAGTAGAGAGAGTCCTTGATGGCCTCCACGTAAAGACCCGAAAAGTCAGTATTAATCCATCTGTTAATAGCACTGATGGCTTTATAGAACTCTTTTTCTTCATAGGCAACTCTTACTACCTGCTTGACCTGGAACAACTGAAGCAATGCAATCTGATCCATCTGACTGAGTTCATGGTAGGGCATAAGGTCTGTGGGATTAAAGTCTTTTAGCGCACCAAGCAGAAGCTTGATCGTCACCCTGTACTTGTGCAAAGCTGAGTGCACATTCTTGATCACTGTATCGCTGACGATGACGTCTTTTGTGAAGTCGCTACTGGCAACCCACAAGCGCAACGCGTCAGGCCCTGGAGAAGCCGTGAAAGACCCAGCTTTGCCTTTTCCTCGGTCTTTCTTCAATGAGTCTGGAGGATACGCTGCACCATGAATGATCTCATCCGGCGCAATCACATTTCCTTCAGATTTACTCATTTTTTTGCCTTTCTCATCCAAAGTGAAGCCATGTGTGATAAGGGATCCGAAAGGTGCTGTAGGAACAACAAGATTCCGTGTTGACTGCTGATAAGCGATTCTTGTTAGAACACTGGACTGAAACCAGCCTCGATGCTGATCAGTGCCCTCCAAGTAAACATCTGCCAGTGGTCTTCTGTTGCTTGGAATGCCTCCAGGCAACTGTGTCCAACTTGTACCACTGTCGAACCATACATCCATTGTGTCAGTCCCGCGACGAAAATCCTCGACTCTCGCATGTTGGAGAATTTGGGGCGAAATCCAAGAAGGGTCGTTGGCAGCATCAGACCACCATGCATCAACGCCTCTCTCTTCCACGACACTGATGATGTGGTCAATGCTTTCCGCTGTAAGCACCGCCTCTTCATTGTCAACCCTATACAGGGCTGGAATAGGTACGCCCCAGGCCCTTTGACGTGAGATGCACCACTCGCTCCTATTCTGCAGGAAACTCGTCAATCGCACTTTGCCGCCAGCGGGAAAAAAGTCTACATCCTCGAGAGACGCAATCGCCTCGTTTCGGACACTGCTTACATCAGCAAACCATTGAGCAGTAGCCCGAACAATAACAGGCTCTTTCGTTCGCCAATCATATGGGCTCGAGTGCACGTAATTATAGGAGACGAGCAGACTTTGTTGTTCCTTCAGCAGATTGAGGACAGTCTTGTTACCATCGCTTAGGACTTTTTGACCCTCCAGCAGAGACCCATCGTTTGGCACCGCATCGCCAGTGAAGCATCCTTTGGAATCAACAGGGGCAAGGATGGAAATCTCCTTCGCTTGAATGAGCGGCCATAGTGCGTGATAGTCATCCATCCCATGACCAGGAGCACAGTGAACCAGACCAGTACCAGCATCTGACTTTACGAAGTCTGCATGGAACAGGGGCCGATCAGAATCGTGGATATTGAATAGTGATCTATAGTTTGGTTGAGCGTCCAGGAGCCCAGACCCAGAAATTGTGTGTTGCACATCTTGTAGTTCCTCATTAATGAGCGCGCTAACAAAGTCTAGACGCGATTGCGCAAGCAGAAGATTGCCATGGGCTTTCGAGCGGACGACGACGTACTCCAGATCCTTGCGGACCGCAATTGCTTGATTGGCAGGGATGGTCCATGGTGTCGTAGTCCAGATGACGGCACTAACGAGCTGTTCATCATGACTGAATGGATGCCGAACAAGTGGGAACTTGACAAGGGCGGCTGTAGATACATGATCATCTTTATATTCCAGCTCTGCTTCTGCAAGTGCAGTCTCAGACGAAGGAGACCAATATACGGGCTTGAGTCGGCGATAGATCAATCCTTTGCGGGCCAGCTCCTTAAATACAGACAGCTGCCGAAGCTCGAAGTCCTTGTCCATTGTTTTCCAGTGCCCTGCCCAATCACCCATTACTCCCCATGATTTGAAGCCACTCATTTGTTCTTGGACTGCTGCCTCTGCAAAAGCCCTCGCAGCCTTCCGCACAGCAAGGGCATCATGGTCGCCGCCTTTCTTCCAGTCATGGCGTTCAAGCGCTTTGAGCTCAATTGGAAGACCGTGACAATCCCATCCTGGAACATAGCTTACTCGTTTGCCCTGTGCAAGCTGGGTTCTGCACACAATGTCCTTCAAAATCTTATTCAACGCATGCCCGATATGCAGAGTGCCGTTCGCGTACGGAGGACCATCGTGGAGCGTAAAAGTATTGTCGGCAGACCTTTCTCGGCGCTGCCACGAATACAGGTCATCGGCACATCGTTGGATATATCGCGCTGTGTCTTTGGCAGAAGGACGCGCCGGAAACGAGGATTTTGGTAGCAGAAGCGTAGATGACCATGACTTGACAGCTTGTTTGGCAGCTGTAGTCATGCTACAGTTTGAGCATACTTCTGTCTGCGTAGCTGCTCGGCACAATGGGAGAATGATGTCTTGGTAAAAACTGGTCCTTACGGATTCTAACTACGATTCAGATTTCCACTAAACGAGGTGCCTCCTAATTCACGTTACAAGGACGTATTATTATTATTGTAATGAGCACACTTAGAAATGGTACATTAGAGAGTCTTATTATATTGTTGTGGGTAAGATTGATACCAGTATGTCATCTTTGCCTCGCGGTCCCAACAATTGTCCGTTTAGATGATCTCCCAATGCTCATTCCCACGCTTGCTAAATGTAGCAAAAAGCAGGTCTAAGTACGTTGTCCGTCAGTAGACAGTCAAACAGCTCACAGTTCCATTCTTGACCACCTCAAACAAAAGGCCTGGGAATCCGAACAACTCCGTGTTGCCGAGGCCTTGAACTCCATCTGAGGACTCCAGTCCACCTGTCCCATGTGGGGAAGCATTGTCCTCCCATCCACCCAATAACTCCACAGAAGATTCAGGACTTTCACCCCAACCCCGATTCAGGACCATACCTCGTTGCATAGACCTTTCCTCATCTTCAGAACGATACGAGCCATGCCACATACGCTTAAGTACATCCGAGACGTCTTCAAAGGGCATCTCTGACGACAACAATTCTACTCCAACCCCAGTTGGGCCAGTCTGAATTGACCACCTGCTTCTTCGATGGCGATTGAATGGATAGGATCCTGGCACGTTTGCATGGAACAAGATCTTGGTTACTCTCAATTCTGGTCCAAAGAGTGGTGTTCCATGTCTTGCCTCAGTGCCTGGAAAAGGAGGCGACTTTGAGGTTGGAAACGATACGAAGGCGTCAAAGCCATGATGAAAGTAGTTGAAAAAACACTCCGGATTGACCACATCTTTGTCCGCGGAATTTGAAGGCTGTTCACGATCAGATCCCTCGCTGTAGCTCTGGGTCGATGAGTGATCGGTATCCACGGATGTGGCTCGACCTACAGGAGATGTGCTCTCAAGCCCAGGAATGCGATATTCGACATCATTTCCGTGTATTGAAATACGATTGTCATTCTTCCGATAGATCGCATCAGGTGGTCCAAATTCGGCTATCAAATCTTGAGGAGTCGTCTCACTCAAATGTACCCAAAATGAAGGCATGAAACGTCGTACAAACTCAATCTGCCCCTGTCCATAAATTCGAGCCTCTTCCACCTCATCCGGAGCCAGATCTTTGTCTTTGCCAGATAGGGCTATCGACCTTGGAAACTGTGGTTGCTTTGTGAAAAGAGTTGCTCTTGCTTCGGACCAGGAAGAACCTTGGAAAATAGCCATTGATATGGCCGGCAAGGATGCGGTAGAGGACAGCAGGGAGACAAAGTCAGCGCGTTCCGACCATGAGCTTTGCAATAAGGGGAAGCAGAAGGCTACCCCAGGATACGACAGCACATATGTACCGCGATCCGAGACGCTCCGAGACGTCGGAGGAATATATTCGCCAGGGTAGGAAGGGCCGAAGAGTCGATTGTACACGTGTCGAAAAGCTGGCCCTTTTTGCTTTGGATCTTGCTCATTGAGTCCATCACTTGTACTTTTAGATCGTCGAAGTAGCTCAGTGCCTTTGTATGTCAGTGACGCTTTGGAGAAGTCGAGCACTTCGATCAGCCGTAGACGCTGATCTGGGCCATCAAATTGGAGACGGATTCCGCTGCTAGCAAGGTCTAGGATAACAGGGTGAAGGACAGGTTCGTTCGAGGAATAAGATAGATCAATGGAAGGGTAGCTTTGCGGCTGAGCTTTGAGGCGGGTCAGGATGTTGTGAAGAGACGCTCCTAATGCTGCGAGAGATTAGTACCTGATTCTAAAGAAAGGGTGGAAATACTTGCTCAAGAAGCCGAGGCCTCTGCCGGGATAGATCTGTGTATGCCCATGTTGGCTGGCCATGACAACCTCCGATCTTCAGAGCACTGAGTAAGTAAAGAGGACATCCTTAAGACTTGAGCATCATGAAACTTAGAAGACTTTCAGAGAGCATCATGTGTTCTGTAAAGCAAACCCCTTGTGCTCAATGTCCAGGCACACTGGTTGTCATCTGCCCAACGGCTGAGGCTAGTCCTTATTGAGGCAAATGACATTGTTTACTTCTAACCCGGAAAGGTTCATTCTCTTGGCAGCAAGAACCTTGCCGTCACCTTTCACGTCCTTACTTCGAATGCGCTAGAAATTCTATCTCTGCTGCGGAGACTGTATTGAAGAATTTTCGTTAGTGAAAACATACAACGCATTATGGTGATCCCTCCTCGCCCACAGCCCGCAAAGCGTGGCTCAATGCGCCCACCAGCGAGACCGAATGCGTCAACATCGACCATTGGACGATCAGAGTCACCAGCAGATTCAATGTCTTCTGGAAGCACAACACGAGCTCGATCCCCAAGTGCTCCACCGAGTGCGGGACTGAAGAGAAAGGAACGCGATTTTGACCAGGATGCAGGCGAGGAGACAAACATCAACGTGGTAGTCCGGTGCCGGGGCAGAAGCGACAGAGAAGTCAAAGAAAACAGTGGTGTTGTGGTTTCAGTCAACGGGCTCAAAGGCAGAAGTGTCGAGCTTTCAATGGGACCGAGCGCCTTGAGCAACAAGACCTACCATTTTGACAAAGTCTTCTCCCCAGCGGCTGATCAAGCCATCATATTTGATGAGGTTGTTAAACCCATACTTGGCGAAATGCTCACCGGATATAACTGTACCATATTTGCGTACGGGCAGACAGGGACTGGTAAGACATACACCATGTCTGGGGATATGACAGATACGTTGGGGCTTCTGTCAGACGCAGCCGGTATCATACCTCGAGTTCTCTACACACTCTTTCAGAAGCTTGAATCCGATGAGGTCGAATGCTCCGTAAAATGCTCCTTCATCGAACTTTACAATGAAGAGCTACGCGATCTCCTATCCGCCGACGATGGTACGAAGCTAAAGATCTACGATGACAATAACAAAAAGGGGTACAGCGCAACGCTAGTTCAAGGCATGGAGGAGTCTCATATCAAGTCTGCCAGTGCGGGCATCAAGTTGCTGCAAGCGGGAAGCCACAAACGTCAAGTAGCAGCCACTAAATGCAATGACCTGAGCTCAAGAAGCCATACCGTTTTTACTATCACCACATATATCAAGAAGCCGGGCGAGACTGGAGAGGACTTCATTTGTGCCGGAAAACTGAATTTAGTCGACTTAGCTGGGAGCGAGAACATCCAGCGAAGCGGAGCGGAAAACAAACGGGCAGCGGAAGCAGGCTTGATCAACAAAAGCTTGCTGACCCTTGGACGTGTTATCAACGCTCTTGTCGACAAGAGCTCACATATTCCGTACCGGGAGTCTAAGCTCACTCGCTTGCTGCAAGACTCGTTGGGTGGGCGAACGAAGACTTGCATTATTGCAACTGTTTCCCCAGCAAGAAGCAATCTCGAAGAGACCATTTCTACGCTTGACTATGCCTTTCGAGCCAAGAACATTCGAAACAAGCCACAGATCAACTCTATGATCTCAAAGAAGACTTTGCTGAGAGAGTTTACTACTGAAATAGAGAAGCTCAAAAGCGAACTAATTGCGACAAGACAAAGGAATGGTGTCTATCTATCGAATGAGCAATTTGAAGAGATCACAGTGGAGAGCGAGTCGAGAAGGATACTAAGCGAAGAGCAAAGTGCAAGAATCGAGACCTTGGAAACCAGTCTCCGTAACAAAGTTCAGGATCTGTTTTCACTGACCAACAGCTTCAACAGCCTCAAGCGCGACAACGAAACGACCAGATTAGCCCTCGAAAACACGAAAGATGTTCTGCTGAAGACGGAAATCGTCCTGCGCGATACTGAGCAGCTGCTAAATGAGGAGATCAAACTCCGGAAGGCACATCAGGCCACCGAAGAAGAATTACATGGTCTTGGGACTGGTTTGATGACGAAGCTAGACGAATCAGTACAGGACCTTGGTAGCTTACATTCGAAGCTTCGCCGAAGATCGGATCTGCATCTGTTGAACCGCCAGACCTGGGAATCATCTACCGCTCGGATAGGTGAAGTCACAAAAATCGTTGATAAGGAAATGGAGCACTTCCAAGTCGAGCAATCAACCCGGCTTACAGAAATGTCCGAGAAAGTGGAGCAGTTTCTGAACGCGGAGATAGATAAGATCGCCTCTAACCAAGCATTTCTCAGCGCTCGGGATGCTGACCATGAAAGAGCAGAGAGTCAGCTTAGGCAGCAGACTTCCGGAGCGCATGACGAAATGAATCAGGTGCTGGAAGAGATCAAAGTGCTTCGTGAGGAAGTCAAGGGCAAAGTAGGTGAAGGATTGAACGGGCTCTCTGCTGCTGCTGCCAGGATATCTGCAGAAGTTATTTGTGAGTTGGAGCACTTCCATACTCAGCTCCACCTTTCCTACAGTGCCCTTGGCCGCGAGTTCAAGGCAATGTTCGACGATGTCGTCAAACATGCCAACAGCCAACGTGAGGAGGCTGATGAGCTCCGAAACCAATTGCAAGAGGCCAACGAAAAGATCGTCGCTTCAAATGCAGCGGCATCTTCATCTCTCGAGAAGTGCCTCACTGAGGAGCGTCAAGCCTCACAGCATGATCGCGATCAGCTTCTCTCCCAGGTCAAGGCTTTGATGGACGAATCGGCAAAGAAACAGGAGTTACGCTTATCCTCGAACGTGGACTCCACTCGATCCCAGCTAATCTCGTCCCGAAGCGAATTTGAGCGAGCGAGCAAAGTCTATGCGCAGGGCATGGGCCAGTGGTCTGAAAAAGAGAGATCGTTTGTGGGCGAGGTTGTGAAATCGAAGGATTCTTTGAAGAACAAGATGAAGAAGGACTGGACGGTATGCTATTTATAACATGAAGGAGGCCATGATTACTGACAGAGCCATTCTAGGACATCAACAGTCGCAACACAGCTATTCAAAACACCACAAAAGCCGTGCACAACGAAACTGTTCGGATCGTTGATGCTCAACTGAATGACATGGCTATCCAGATGGCAGCACTAGATGAGTTCGTGACTCGTGCTCGAGAACAGAACGGCCAACATCACCATTTGCAGCATGAAAGCCTCAAAGATCTGTCAAACAATGTTCGGCAGACCTTTGCAAACGTGAATGATACTCTCCAAGCGACTTCCGCACGCATGCATAATCATGGTGCAGCTTGCAGGATTAACATTGACTCTCTCCAAGACAGTACCTCGTCGCTTTCTAAAAGCATTCAAACCCCATTGGCGGAGCTTCAAGCCAATCTTGAATCAAATCCTCTGATCGACTATGTGGCAACAGGTGAAACACCACAGAAGAAGGATTGGACGTACCCCACACATCTCCCTTGTACGAGGAGCCACGATTCGCTCCTTGCGCAGATCAGAGGCTTGACAGATGCGAAGCCTGCTGTCGCCCGATCAGCGAGGAAAATTGCATCACCAAGAAAAACTGCCTCACCCAGAAAAGGGTTCTCCTCACCTAGTAAGCTGCCGAGTCCGACCAAGACCAGAATCTTCCACGATGATTCAGCAGCCGCTACTGTTCAAGTCGCACCTACGACTTGGAAGGCGAGTGACCCTGCCGAAGAAATCAAGGGAGGGCTGAAAGAAGTGGATATGAACGTACTGGCGCAAGCTTCGTCGGCAGGTGATTTACATGGGCAACCCTCGACATCCTTCGCCAAGTCCCTAAACCATGCACAGCAGCAGCCGCCGCTCAAGAGGCACGCTACAACAGAAAGCAGATTACCGCGCAAAGGTAGAGAGAACAGCGTTCTGGCTCAAAGCATTGGACCAGGATCCGGGATGGGAAGAAGGTTGCGGAGCAGTCCACAGCAGTAGGCATATGGGCCTCATTGAATGAGAGGGGTTTCGAAGAGTGTGTTAGGTCGTTGTCGAATTCGTGTAAGCTTTTACACAATGATGATTCATTTATTTATTGGTTATGGTATCGAAACTCTCGGATAGTGTGCACGAGCATTCTTCTTGTTGCTCGAGGGTCCAGCGGGATGAACCGCGCTTTACGATGAGAAGGCGTGATTGATCTACGAGATCGTTGTGAATGTCAGCTGGCGTGGAGTCTCCGGCCAGCATTGATCGCCAGCTTGTACGGAGTAGTGAGTTGGAGCTTGAGAGAGATGTAACTTTTGATTGACACATTAGATCAATTCTCATTTGCCCAACCCTTGCTACTCGCCGTGGTGAGATTGGTCGAGCGTGACTACATTTTCGCAAAGGATTCTGTATTGTGTGCACAATTCCTTGGTAGAATAAATAGCAGTGTATACTCTCTACTCACTTCAGCGCATTCTTCGACAATACCTAGTACCTTACCATCCCGAGTAAGATTCATTACCAAGCAGCATAGATTACTGGATACGCTAGTCACAATGCAGAATTAATACTCCGTATACTCGTAGCTAAAGCCAGTAAGTCGCAGGTCAAAACGGCTCTAAAACGAAGCCACTGTGCGTAATGGGGTGGAAGAGGGACACTCCACCAAAAGGACAGCGCTTGTGGGTTTCGAACCACACTTGCTACGTAATTGATGTACTAGTACGTTATCCCTACTGACTTAGGGTGGTGGCAGGGTAGAACCGGTTCCAGCGCATCGCCGGCGGATCAGACAGCTTACTACTACGTAGATCTTCCGCGTCCTGCCGTTAAGAGTGACAGGTTCTGACCAAGTCGCAAACAGTAACTTTTAGTATGCGTGTGGCAGCTCCAAAGCTTGGGACATTCCACCACCATTCTTATATGTCAATCCGGGTTCTCTCCTTCCTCTATCTCCAATGTTACCTGGTACGGTCGCTTCGAAGCCTAGTCTGTGCTTGTCTAGGTCCTCAGTCAGTCGAGGAAATACTGAGTGGTGGTGCCGCTAACTCCAAGAATGTCCCTATCCGTTTCAAATGCATTAACTCGTCCAGACAGAGCTGCTGGACTGGCCCTTGTTCTATGCGGTAATAAATGCCTCTTCGGCGGAAGCAAGAGTTATCTTATTCTCTTGATTTCGGGCTGCAGTTGACAATGAAGGTTGTGGATTGGGGGTGGGAAAAGGTTGGAAATTGGATTGGGAGGGGTAGGCAGCTAGCGGTCAGTGACAACGATGAAAGATGAAGCATATATGGCCGAAAGATCTGTCAATGGTGGCAAGGTGGAGCGCTGATTGAATGACAGATTGATGAATAGAGATTGGGAACGAGTCCATAATTACGTAGTAGGAAGAACGAGTTGATGATCGCGGGATGGGTTCATGGGTTTAGGACGGGTGGATGGTTAAGGTGGTTCGGTGAGTTACCGCGTATTCGGGACTGAAGGATTGATGACGTGTCAATGGAAAGAGGTGGGGATGATGAAATGATAATAACATTCACCGGATTGGTAACTTAGTATCTAGCAAATTGAACCAAAAAGGTGGTCTAAATCAGAGCCGCTTTGCTGTCTTACTGAACCGTGTTCGAGAGAGAAAAGCCAGTGAGTATGGACGTGCCAACCCAACTTCTTTGCCCACAAAGAGTGTTGCAGATTCGTTCTCTGGAACCCTTCGAATGCAATTTCGTGTACGGAGTACTTACCTAGGCTTGTATACTAACTAGCATCTGGTCTTTAGTAACGAGCGGCGAGTTTGATCTGGATCGGCCGGCAGAAGAAGATTATGGCGCATCACCGTAGGTGGCAGCAAGGAATGGAGTCGAGGTGAGGTGGAGACGCAAAACAGCCACCGGAACCGTGGAGAGAATTACCAAGTGCGACGAAGCCGAGCCGAATAAGCTTCAAGTAACGTCAAGAGTCCGTTCTGAGCAAAAGTACTAACGTCGTGCTAACGCATGGTGAAATCGAAAAAAACTTGTGCTTAGCCTGCGAAAACAAGCGAGATCGGATTATTGATTCAACCCATCAGCGCTGTCCTATTGGTGGAGAGGCTGACGTGTTCTTTCACTCGTTCTACTATGTGTGCATTTCTAGTGTACAGCCTTTTCTTAGTAGAAGTCTTAGCCGACGCCCTGGCGGCTACGTGTTCTTTCACTCGTTCTATGCATTTCTAGTGTACGGCATTTTCCTAGTATAAGTCTTAGCCGACGCCCTGGCGGGTACGTGCAGGTGGCTGGCGGGCTGAACAACAAAACGGGATGGTAATCATATATTTTCGAAACCTTAAGCAAGTCTTGGATTCACCCACACTAGTGTTGCCACCCACCCCGCTTCCCGTCATATGCAAAGCAAATGTACACGAGATCATCTCGGGAAGACCACAGTATGTCATGTTTACCAGTATTGACCTCATTGGTCGTATAACAACTCCGTCTTCTCATTCAGACGAAACAAAATATAAGTTGGCTGTTGAGTTGAGCCACTAAAGATAATCCATACACTGATGTTGGTCAATGTGTAGAAGATATGGAATACATCTATGGACATGTAACCCCTAAGGAAGGATCCAAGTATTTGAGCGGCCAGGCTGAGGCCCTTGTTTCCTTAGCGAAAGTCAAATAAAGATCGGGCGGTGAAGCCGATTGTCGGTTATCCATACAGAGAGTATCAGATGATGCTTTCATCGATGATGGCCCTGCAGAACAAGGATGGATCAGCCACTCCGCCAAATGGACAAACTTGCATCACAGAAGGTCATATTTAGCTTGCCATGAGCCCCTATTTACCCTTTAGCTGGTCACATCCTACTTATGGTAGTTTGTCACCCACCTAAGTGGACCAGTAATGCAACTGCAGCGGAAATGCAACACTGTGACCAATGAGAAAAGGGACACATCAATCACTCCGCCAAAAGGACAGCGCCAGTGGGTTTCGAACTACACTTAATTGATGTACACCTCACTGACTCCTTGGGCAAAACCCTGAAAGCTACCAACTAAGCCCTAATTCCAATGAAAGAATTTTATAAATGTGTGAAAGAGGTATCAAAATCTGTAAAGGTTTGAGGCTGATGCAGCATGTCCAAAATGCTTTCATTCTTTTGGGGTGGAAACTGTTGCAATTCGGGTACTGTTGCGTTACTGGTCCAGTTCTGTTGCTGTCTCACTGGCTGTGTTGTAACGAACGCTGTGGAATGCTATCAGCTCTAAGCATCAGTTCAATGGTGGTTCTTATGACTAGAAATCAGCGTGGTAAATACAAAGTTCGGATGAAACAGCTCCACCGCCCCCAACGCCCCGTTTTCATTGCATGTTCCGAGCTAGATTGGCAGCACGCCATGCAAGACAGTTGATGTGCCGGACCCGAACCGGCCGTGTGGGTGTTATAAAATTGGCAATGTCAAAGGATGGATTGGACATGTTTCAACAGAAGACAAGCTATATTCATGAACAGGTGAACAAATCCTAAATCAGCAGTAAGTCTATCACCTGCTTGTCAATCTTGCTCCAAAGCCTGAGGAGTTAAGCACCTGGTGCGGGCTTAAGTCTATCAAGGAGCTAAATTATTTCTCTTGGAGTCTGAAGGTCGGCAGATAGGTTGCATGGGATGGCCACACAAAATAACACACATTACAGCTGTACAGGGATCTTAATTCATGTTCTGGGGCCTTGGCGCCTGTGGAGCTATCTTCTCCGAACTTTGTATTTTAGATTCCTAGCTACATGCTTTTGTGAAGAGAAAATATGTTTCGAAGGTAGTGATGCACAGAAATAGACTGAAACACTAGCAATTGTGGCACCTTGCCGCAGTGGATGGGCTGTGCTTATTGTTTGCGGAAGTTTGTTTGGCAAGAAACATTCCATTCCGCCTTGCAAGGTCTGATACTTACCAGCTAGGCGACACAATTGGGAAACACGCTACCGCCGCCACCCACATTATCCACATTACACAGCTATCCACACTGCATAGCTACCGATGCATCGGACCTGACCCGACGAGGTTCTCGAGTACTAAAGACGCCACTGGGGATGACAACATGAATTGTGTAACAACGACTCTATTTCCAAAAGGGTTCTGGATCTCAAATGGTCTGGCGGTCTTGTTTGAGCTTTACCACAACAACCCGTGTGCCACATGCCACATCACTCAATGATATGTATCCTCTAGATGATGACGTTCCATCAACGGCAAGCGATTGCTGTGCGTATCGTGCTGGAACGGACCGCATGACAGGTCAGACGCCTGCTCATTTCCTAGCCTGAGCCTGTGGGCATCTCGAGCATTCTTTCGCCCACTCGGAGAGGCTAGTCCATCGTCTGCGCATCCTGGACACACCCAGAGCCCGTAATACCCGGTCTGATGGCAGAATAATATCCTGCCCTTCAAAACCTGGTAGTTACACTACTGCAACAATCTGCATTTGTTTGAGCGTCAGCGGGTACAAAATCAGAAGAGTCATCCCGAGTTTTCGAGGACTTTCTGATTTCTCCATTTGCAAGTCTCTTCACGACAATCTGGTCTTCGTAGCATCATTCTCTCCTGTCGCCTGTGACCCTAGTCTGGCAGATTAAAACCAGCAAATCTGTCACCGATTTCAATTACTCACGTTAAACCTTCCTCCCATCAAATCTACCTTTCAAACAAAGGCCCGCATATCGTTGAGAACATGTCGTTGCAAGCGAGTGGGAATGGGAAGTATGGTCTTGTATTCTCAAACTCTGCCAATGGCTCACATCTTCTTTTCCAGCAATGGGCAGAATAAGACCTCTCTGAAATCCACCAATCTTGACAAGGTGCCGTCAAGCTCCCCGCTTCGGGAGTATCTCGCATCGGACCAAAGCCGCGGCGTTCGATTCGCAGCTGATGATAGGGCTGGTGGTGGGAACACGACTCTTCACGATCTCAATAATTTCATGCAACAAAATACTGACAAGAACATCGTCGACGATGCGAGGAACTCTATGGCAAGCGGCACCTCGAACACACACTGGGGGAGGAAGTGAATGTAGTCAGCAGGCATGTGCTTCTGACAAAGACTCTTGCGTCGATCGACAGGTGATGGTGGTTCTGTTGGTAGTTTTTCAGATCTGAATGTAGACAGCCTCGGTGCCGGTATAGGCAAAGCAATAGCGAGATATTAGATCATGTCAATTCGAAGATACCCAACGATATTACACATTCTCGTGACCAATCTCTTGTGCAATGGGTCCCTCGCTGATGTTGACCAAGGTCACTCCCTTCCTGGAAGCCTATGTTGGCTTGGTCATGGTGGGAAAGAAATGCGTGGGGATCAATCAGTAACAAGCCGCAACGGCCAACAAACTCACCGACGAGCAATGGCAAGCATTGATCGCTCTTCACCGAACGCTGCTCCACTAACACCATGACTTCTTCTTAGCAAGCCAGCATCCTTCTTCATCACCTGCCCTGAAAAGATTAGCGACCAAGTATGCTATGCCGGCTGTATGTGGCGCCATGGTATACATAGTCTCCTCGAGCTGCTTAGACACCGACTGCCAGACTCACTGGATCATATGTTATCGTTTGTCTACCTAGCTTATTCAATGATGGCGTTGCTTATGGAAACTGTACCTAGCTTTGAGGAAACTTGGATCGAATGCCTTGGCGACTTAGCGCGATATAGAATGGCAATCGACGAAGCTGATCTGAACGATGGCGAGGTGCATGAAGAAGCCGCTGGGAAATCGCTGGAGATCGACAGATGCAGTACCAATCGCACTTTCCGGTATGTTGCTTACAAGCACCATGATAACCCCGAAACTCGCGCATCAGCGGTGAAGCAGTGATCACTCTCGAGGCACATAGTTTGCGCCCACCATCACACTGCTGGGTACCTGAATCGGAAAGTATAGTTATCATGCGGCACAAGCTGATATGAGGTTCCATGATGTTCCGACATTCCTAGAGCTGACACACCAACGCACAGACCCGATCAGACGTGTACTATCCTCTATCTACCTTGCTTGATCGGCGATGGCGCCAGAGATGGATTCTGTGCATGCTGTGCCGTACTGTCTCTAACCCTATTCCTTGTTCAATGTTCGTAGGGTGAGAGTACAGCGAAGCCAGTCCAGAACTCTTAGATGACAGCAACGACCTCTCTGCTCTTCGAGATGGGTAGATCATGCCCAGCGGCCGGATGTCGGAACTGAACGATACCTTCAAACACGTCTGTCACGTCTGCCACCAGATCGCTGCTGACAATACTGGTATCCTCATTTGCACAGATGATGCGCACTTTGCCATGAATGGGTCCATCATTAGGAGAAGTCTCTTCTTCAGGGGTCTTCTATGTGCTCAACCTCTTGCCGGTACAATTCCATATTGTATGCCCCTTCATGATTGGCCTATGTCTCATACTAGATATATAGCTTGCACGAAAGCCTGATAATGCTGAATTTGAAAGTGGATGATGTTTGCTGGGGCGAGCTCTGGATGCTTTTCTGGCAACATAGCGGCGGACTTCAACTCATCCTCTGGCACTTCCGCCTCAACCGGACTCGATTTGGCCGATGAAGGCCTGCAGGAGTGATCAGAATGAGAGACGAAACTAGACCAGGAAAATGAGCAGTGAAAGACGTTGCGATGCCACCACCAAGGGGATAACCAATCAATGCAAACCTTCCGGACGAGCTCCCCGTCCGCGAAAGAGAAGAAGAGGCCAGGCATGTCAGGATCTGGGAGCAAAAGAGACGAGGGTGCTGGGAAAGGTCATGCGGGTTGTCGGGAAAGCCTCTACCGAATCTATCACAAAGGTCAGTGATTACAAGTTTAGTGCCCAACAAGCTAAATGTCTAATGACTTCAAGTGATTGGAAGGGAGCTTTATATCCACCACTCTGTCATAAAATGACGGTATTTATCATTGGCTCAAACATCCGCCACAGACGCGAGGTACACTGCAGGCGCAACCTTTAAGGATTATTCGTTGCTGGATAGTCACGTGAAATGCCTTGGCTGCGGAATCTGGGCCAATGATAAATATCGTCATTTTTATGACAGAGTAGTGGATAGGTTGAATAGCATTACTCGGCAGCCTTTTTCAACAAGACCTTGTGCAACATCACCCAACGCAACGCAGGGAGTGCTAATACCATGCACAAAGAGCACCTTCGGACCGGATTCTGGACCCCATTCGTAGACTCTAATACTTCTGTAGGAGACGAAACGTCTCTGGCGCCAGGCAAGGCATCTGTCGGATATGGCAAACGCGCTTTTGCTTGATCTGATAACGTTGGTAGCAAGTCTTCAGCGGCGATAACGTAATAACAATATGAGATCAGAGGTGATCACATATTGAAGAACCTTAGCGATGCCATATCCAAGGGTACCCAGCGCGATCGCGTTTGCAGCCCTTGGAGGGAGGAAGGTGTTCAAGAGACACAATCATCTTTGATGTAGGACAGTGTCCTAATTTGGTGGCCATGTCACAGCCAGTGCGTGTTGAAAACTCGAGCAGGAGCTACTGACATGGAAAGAGCAATGCTTTGCAGCGATTGATATGTCCAAGGAGGTCGCTGAGCGCAACTCAGTTAGGAAGCCGGCGTCAATGAGGAAGCGCATTAGTAGTCCAAGACCCTGGAGGTATTAGCCGAGATTAGTGTCAAGCTCTTGGCATAGAGTCGCTAAAGTTCTGCCGAATGCAGAAGTGGTAATCTATCTGACACACTTCTCTTCTTCACATGTAGTTGCTCTGCTCTCCGGTCTCTATTTTCACTCTTACATTTGTCTGACTCACAGGTCTGGAAGATCATCATGCAGTTGAAGCACGTTCACACCGCCGCAGTCCAACCTCCGGTATCAGGCAACCACCTACCCGGAGCGCTGATACCAATTGTTCCGCAGGTATGCCGAAGGGTGTCTTTACAATGGCGTCTGACTTAAAACATTTATTTTGAGAATGATTCATCTTGATAGGTAGCTAGATAGACAGCATTGCCATCCATATGGCTGGAATGTTAGCAGGTTTCAGCAAATAGTACCCTGCTCTTTCGTATTATTGAAGTGCCTCTTGAAAAAAACCGTCTGCATTAGGATGAAATTGAGTTCACAAGAGTTGCGATTCTCTGGATGAATTTCTCTATTTTCAAAGTTCGTTCACATGGACTCGTTGTCCTGAAAGGAGGAGACCGCATGCGGAACGAAGCAATAATGGTTATTCTCCCGGAAACGCTAATCAAGACAAAAGGAGTGCTTCGATCTTAATCTGGCCTTAGATTTAATCCCTGTGAGTTTGTTGTTTCTTTTGGTAATCTCGACTCTATCAGTACACAGTACATGCTCTCTAAGCAGTTGCCCACTCAAAAGTTGTTCACTCAAAAGTCGTTATGTCTCAGCCGCCAATACACCCTGACCCGACCACTTGTCCCGACGTCACTGATCATCCTGACAATGACCCGACATACCGGAGTGAGGTCAACTGGGGCTCTGTCAAAACGGTTGCGAGTAGCGGTATACAAATCGTGTACGGTGGGCCTCATTATGGCCGCGACCCTGTCAATTCCCCTCCCAGAGGCATTGGCATCTGGAAACGTAAGAGCCCTAACTATCGCAGTTGGGATGGGCTCCTCGAGCTACCATTGCATCTAATAGTTACTCGTTGGATCTTGTCAGGTGTTACCTTTGGTTTGCGCCTACCGATCATGGGTATGCCACCCCGTGAGCCATCAAGCATGTTGATGCAAGAGGCTCGGCGTAGGATAGAGCCGTTCTCCCATTGGTTTGCGTATGCGACCGTGGTCCCGGCTAGACTTTTGGCCGAGTGGGTCAATATCGACCCGAAGACAGCAACTATGCAATTGAGAGGCTCATGGAGAGAATATAATTACTCAACAGCATCTCCGCAAGAAGACATGGAACGTGATGATGTCCGTGAAGAGCACAAATCGCTTGACAACCTTTACTATATCCAGCTCCTCAGGAATGAGCTGCCCTCCTTTCACTTCTGGTCATACACAGACCCTATCGGGAATACGGGTGAGATGCGTCATGGCTTGATAGCAAAAGGAGCCGGCGCATGTTATGAGATAGAAGGGGACAATCTGATCAGCAACATTCATACCAGTTTCAACAGGGTACAAAATCTGCCACTGTGCAACAGTGATCCACTTGAATCAGAACAGATCACAAACACAGACCCCAGCCATAGCCGTCAGAAGAGTCGAACACGATCCAGATCGCCAGGGGGTGGAAAGGCACAGACAATTTATAGAACCAGAAGTGATGACGACTGGCCTCGTCCATCTCATAGAGTCAGAAGACGCCGAAGAGTCATTCAGGACATCTCATATATACCAGAAACGGGGGAGGGTGAAGAGATGCAAGAAGTGAAGATCAACAGGAGGAAGAAGAGAAAGGCGGGAGATGAAGAGGCTTACAAACCGGATCTGGCTGCAAGGGTGAGCACAGCGACTCTGAATGGATCTGAAGAAGACGATGCAGAGGAATAAGCATGACGAGCGTTAGCACTTTTTCTACAGAGAAATCTTATAGATGTGTAGAAGCGCAATACCTAGTAAATAATACTCAGTCCTTGTTTTCCGCTTCGTTCAATCGCCCGCTCTCGGCAGAATCTCGGCCGCTTTGTCAGGTCAAGCTACCTCCAGGAGCGCAAGTAGGATTCGACTGGGACATAGGGTGCAATGTTTGACACAATCTGCTCTCTACCGTTGACCTCGGATCTCTTCGCCCAAGCAATCAACCCGTCCGAACCAATCGTCGCTGTCGGCTTGGCCTCCGGTCACGTCCAGAGTTTCAAGCTACCTCCAGCCCCTACCTCCGCCGAAAGTTCACCACGCCCAGATGAAGCTCCAGTACAGCCCTTTGGGCGGCGGCGATCCTCGACAGCATCAGAAAACGGACTTGGAGAGGTAGAGACTGCATGGCGCACAAGGCGGCATAAGGGTAGCTGCAGATGCTTGGCTTACAGTCTTGATGGGGAGATATTATACAGTGCAGGGACAGATGAGCTTGTGAAAGCCGCACGATCAGAGGATGGGAGAGTGATTGGAAAGTTTGCCATACCTGAGGTCGACGGGTTCGTCTGTTTCCGACATCGAAGAGGATTGTATTGGTTAACGGCGTCTATAGCAAACCCGATGCCCCTACCAGCCTTCACATTCTAACCCCGCAGACCCTGCTCCTAGGGACCGACTCCTCAGCCCTCTATCTCTACGATCTCCGTGACTCCAAACCAGTCACCGCAGCCTTGAAACCTACACAGACACACCGTCCACATGATGACTACATCTCATCCATCACACCACTCCCGCCTTCCAGCACCTCCACCTCCGGCCTTCCGAAACAATTTCTCACCGCTGGCGGCACTACAATCGCCGTCACAGATCTCCGAAAAGGCGTTGTGTCAAGGTCTGAAGACCAAGAGGACGAATTGACCTCCTCGCTCTTCGTATCAGGTCTGAAAGCTGGTGGGACGAGCCAGGGTGAGAAAGTCCTTGTCGGAGGTGCAGGAGGTGTCATCACTCTTTGGGAGAAGGGCGTGTGGGATGATCAAGACGAAAGGATTGTGGTTGACAAGCTCGGGGAGTCAGTGGACTGTCTGGCCAAGGTCCCTGAGGGTGTGGGTGGCTTAGCACTTCAGGGCCAGCAAAAACTGGTAGCGGTGGGATTAGCGGATGGCAGGGTGAGGTTTGTACGCGTTGGACCAAACAGAGTCGTGCAAGATATGGATGTCAAGCATGACGATATTGAGGGCGTTGTAGCGCTGGGGTTTGATGTTGCGGGGAGGATGGTCAGCGGTGGAGGACAGGTGGTTAAGGTATGGCGGGAGGCGCCAGAGCTGAAAAAGAGTGTCAGCCTCAACGGTGGAAAGAGAGTCGTCGGCAGTGATAGTGAGGAGGACAGTGATGGAGGAGAAGAGGACAGCAGTGCAGACGAGAAACCCAAGTCGAAAAGGAAGAAGCGGAAACGAGGCAAGGGGAAAGATAAGTCGGGAGGGCAACAAACCATGGCCTTTGACCTCGATTGAAGCGTCTCCCTACTGGCATTCGAAGCCATTCAACAGTAAGATACCCTGCACATTTCATGCACAGACAACAGCTTGGTCCAGGTTAAGAAAACCATTTCGCTCAAATTAGCGCTTTCGTGACATACTACACATTCTCTACGGCACGAGAAGAAGGCCATCATAATGTGCTAAGCATAAATAATCTCGATTTAGGAACTCAGGAGGTGAAACGCAAGCCTAGAAATCCGCCCGTGCCTCCTCCCCAGCCCAACACCTCCGTATCAACTCCTTCACAAGTTCCAACTCCACCTGCCTCGGATTCGCGTACGGATTCTCCACCGCGATCTCCGCCGCCCTCTGCACATCCTCCTCCCTCATCCCAAACTCCTTCAACCCCTTTTTGACCCGTAATTTCTCCAACAGCGCGTTCAGCCCTTTGATCGCGTCGCCATCGCTACCCGGCAGCACCGAGGCAAGCTTAGCCATCGCTCCCGGGATCGCAGGTGCACTGTAAGAGAGGGCGTGAGGGAGGACAATGGTGTGTGTTTCCGAGTGAGGCAGATCAAAGGAGCCGCCGAGGACGTGGGAAATTTTGTGGTGTAGGGACATCTTTACGGTGCCGAGACAGGTGCCGCAGAGCCAGGCGCCATATTGCGCTCTCTCCCGCGCGGGCTGGGATGTCGGGTCCTGGACGATCTCGGGCAGAGATTCTGCGAGCGCTTTGATCCCCTCTAGGGCCAGCAGGTTGGTGATCGGGTTGCCGTTGGGCGCGTAGAGCGCTTCGACGGCGTGCGCTATGGCGTTTATGCCGGATGTGGCGGATATGGTTGCGGGCAGGGATGTGGTGAGGTCGACGTCGTAGATGACGGTCCCAGGGAGGATTCTGCGGTCGTGCCTTGTGGTTTTGTGGCCATCTTTGGTTTCGCCGAGGGTTGCGGTCATTTCGCTGCCGGCGTAGGTGGTTGGGATGCTGATGTGTGGGAGGCCGGTGTTGAAGGAGATGGCTTTGCCCAGGCCGGTGGTACTGCCGCCGCCGATGGAGATGATGCAGTCGGCGGTGATGGTTTGGACGTAGGAGAGGGCTTTTTGGGTGATGTGGTAGGGGGTGTGCATGGTGGCTTTGGTGAAGGTGCCGGCTGGTTTGATGGAAGGGGAGGAGGAGTTAAGGACACTTTCTAACAGGTCGATCAAGTTGGCTTGGCGTGGTGTGGTTAGTAGCAAAGGTGAAGAGAGTTTGAGTCTCCTGATCTCATCAGGTAGCTTTTTGATGCTGCCAGAGCCAAAGATGACCCTGCCGGGGTTGGCATTGTACTCGAAGGCATTCATGGTGCAGAAGAACGAGCTGGAATAAATTTCTCACAATAGATGGAAAGGAAGAGAAGGACTATGATGTTCAATCTTGACGGGAGTGAGGAGGTACCAAAGAAATTATATGCATTGCTTTCGACGTGAAGAATGGATTGAATCCAGTTGTTGTCCAATTGCTTCCCCCCAGAGCTTGATCGGATAGGATGATATCTTAGCCGGCTTGTCGATCAGGGCTCACGCAAGGTGTGTTCCTGATGCGGTAAGTATCCCTTTCAGGCCATTGTGAGCAGGGACTACTTACAAATCCACTGTCTCGCACATGCCCAGATCACGCTATACTGGGCCTTTGCGGACGATCTCATAGCCATAGATCGTAACATAGCAAATTGAATCGAGGAGCGTCATGGGATAATGTGGACCGGATGTCACGTGATATATAGCGCTGCAACAAACGCTACTGGATTCTGCGCGTCTTCGATGAATTTGCTGGTTATCAAACGGTGGCGGCGGGGGCGGCTGAGGGGGGGCGGGTGGGGGGAGATCTGTTACGCGTTTCGCCTCGAATTAACATGTATTTTTAGTATTGACGTTTCGCGCTATTTCGCATGGATTGGCAGTTTGATATAGCAATTTGGTATGTATAAATAGGCTCTCCTTGCGCGGTCAATTAGATAGAACAACTTGCTATTCAGATTCTATTCTCCTGATTAGTCAGCAACGTTCGACAGATAACAATATGGCATTTACTACATAGGGAGAGAATTTGAATGTTCCAGGCTCCGGAGCAACCCGGTAGTTTGCAGGGTCGATGGTATTGGGATGTCGAAAAAGGAATGGCTAGAAGAGACGATGAGAGCACGAGAGCAGAGAAGCGTTCCATGATTAATGAGCTTGGATTGCAACTACTTACCAGGAGAAGGGGTAGCTAAAGATTTGCGCTAAGTGCCATTAGTAGAAATGACAGTCCTTCCGTCAAATGACCACCATACTAGTATGATAAAAGAAGCATATTTTGACCATACTATAACCATATTTTTAGTAAAATACGTTGTAGATAGAAAGATTTTATTAGATCATAAACGACTAAGCTGCATATCCTTATACTCTCTAAGTAATATCACGGTTAGGCTTAATCTAAGCGCACTTTGATGGCTCCCCTAGCATTATTTTAAGAGGGCCTCTTCCTGCTAAGTAGTTATGCTCTGCCAAGACGCGACATAATAGGTCTAGCTCAATCCTGAACCTTTTCTGGATGTGACTTCCATGAGATTGTGTTGGACCAAAAGGACCGCGGCCCTCAGAGGACCGTGAAGTAGCTTTTGTCTGACAGATTGTCTCCTTGCCGAATTGCTAACAACGGGAGACAAGCACACGGTCAGCTCGATAGAATGGCTTTGAATGGTCTTGGGGCTCCGCCTGTCCTGTCCACACCAGATACCCATATCTTGAACGAGACGGTGCCTGTCACCGGCCCTGCCGACACACGAGTCTCAGATGGGGACCTCTACACAAGATATGAGATTCAGCGGACTTTAGAGGAGATCCGAAATCATTCGTGGCGCAAAGTGGCCCTTCAGTTTCCAGATGAGATGCTCGTTGACTCGGCTCGAGTCTTTGAGCTCTTGACACGTGGCATTCGTGGATTCCCACGCGGTAGCGAGGAGTCCCATGACAAGCGAGAAGAGACGATCACTCCTTGCGAACAACTGTCTAACCACACTTCTCAGCTGGAACTTGATGACGCGGAGATTCCAGTAAAGCTGAGCATCCTGGCCGACACGTCTTATGGCTCTTGTTGTGTCGATGAAATTGCTGCTGAGCATGTCGATGCTGATACTGTCGTACATTATGGCAGAGCTTGTCTGTCACCTATTGCTCGACTTCCAGTGACGCATATATTTACTCGTCAAAGCCTGGATTGTGAGCAGGTTGTGAATTCTTTCAAAGATGCATTTTCAGACAAACGAATGAAGATCGTGCTGACTGCTGATATGCCCTACGATCATCATGTTCAAGTCATCTACCAGAAAATTATCGAAGAGGGGTACGAAGGAGTATTTGCGGCTGAGATCATACACGCTCCAGCTTCTCCTATACCAAATCGCACAGTGCCACAGGAGGTCCGCGAAAACCCAGAGAAATTAAAGGACTGGCGATTGTTCCACATTTCTGAGCCGCCAACGTCGCTTTTGCTTACACTGGCTTCTAGACTCGCTGAAATACGTATTTACCCCAAAGGAAGCAAGACCCGCAACCAGTCAATGACAATGTCACCTGCTGTAAACAATTCACTTCTTCTCCGTCGACGTTATGCGCTGGTCACTTCCTTGGCAACGGTCTCCATTTGGGGCATCCTGATCAACACCCTGAGCGTGAAAAACTACCTTCATATCCTCGACCTTGTCAAATCTCAGATTGCGGCAGCCGGAAAGAAAAGCTACATGTTTGTGGTTGGGAAGTTGAATGCTGCCAAGTTAGCAAACTTCAGTGAGATTGGTGGATGGGTTGTGATCGGATGCTGGGAAAGCTCTTTGGTGGACAGCAAGGATTTCTACAAGCCTGTGCTTACACCTTTCGAGCTTGAGCTTGCTCTAAGACGAGATGAGGATAGGGTCTGGAATGGAGAGTGGAGTGCCGACTTTCAACGCATTCTCGATGCTCGTTCAGCCAAGGTTGATCGAGCTAGTGAGAAGCCGTTCGATGAGTCCGATGGATCGGACGGTGATTACGACTCGGAGCAAGAATCAGCCCCTCCTGAGTTTGATCTGCGAACAGGCAGATATGTTTCGCAGACACGGCCAATGCAGGCTGCGTCGAGGGTTACTACTGAGTCATCTAAAAGCAATGACTCGCCTCACTCATCCGCGCTCACAAGGCGTGCCAATGGCGATGTTGTTGCCGTCAACGGCGTCGCTTCCCCAGCAGCACAATTCCTCCAGTCAAGAAGAACATGGCAGGGTCTTGGTAGTGATTTCGAGATCGGATATGAACAAGAGGACACCGAGGGCAGTGCCATACAAGAAGGGCGAAGTGGTATTGCACGTGGTTATGCTGTGGGAACTCAAGGCTCCAGGACGTGAACTCCTACATCTCCTCCATCATTCAGAACAGGTCTGCGAGGTGTATTTCCTTGTTCTGTGTGCCATGATTCTTTAGTAACAAAAGACTGTAGTAGGGCGTAAAGTGTACTTGCGGTAGCTAGTTATCCCACGCGCCGGTGGTGAATTTGCACCCTTTTAGCGCGCCAAGAAATTTGGGTCTTGGCACGACTTTTTTTCCGTTTTTAGAAGATCAGCGCCATCAATGCTAACTTCTACATGGAATTGCGCAGGTCTCACCGCCAGCCAAAGCCTAGAACTATATGGGAAGAAAAGGGTGCTCCTTCTGCAGCTAAAGACCCCACAATCACCAAGAGAACTGACCGAACGGAGCAGAAAACGGCGCTCAAACCTGTTGCTATTGGACCTCTTCCTGATACGCTCGAATTTGACGTTGATCGACTCCCTGACCTCCCTGCGTACGAACTGCCATTGAAATTACGATTTGAGCGTTCAAAATCTCTTCTACAAAGTCTCTCGCAGCTTGATACATTCCAAAAACTCCTCACGCCTGCTATTATCGATAGAATCGTTGAATCAACAAACAGCTATGCTAAAAACGCTCGAGAAATAGATCTTATTGAGGAGGAAAAGGAGGAGGATTTTGAACACTTTACTAGACCTTGGAGGTCAGTAAATACTGCTGAGATATGACTGTGATGGATGGAGTATCTCCTCTGCTATGGCGCAGGAAATACACGGGACCAGCCACGCACTCGGATGGCAGCGCCGATGGCGTATCCACAACGGCACGCGGAACTCTTGCCGTCAAGCTACTAT
>NW_006916325.1:523508-542471 GCF_000464535.1 Endocarpon pusillum Z07020 | reverse complement strand
GCATGAGACTTTTGCTTGGCAAGTAGAACCAATTGGGTCTATTGTTAAGCAAAATTGCAAGGAGAATTGGCACCTAAGCTCTCATCTAGCTATTGATGAGGCTATGATAGCCTATAGAGGCCGCAGTACTTATAAGACTAAGCTCCCGAATAAGCCAATCAAGGAGGGCTATAAGGTGTGGGTACTCAGCGACGCTGGATACGTATATGATTGGCTATGGCATAGCCGTATTAAAGGACCAGAGGATATCCCTCAAGAGGGTATTAAATTCGATTAAGTTATTAAAAAAGAGCTTACGGAGCTTACTATGATACATCTAGCACCAACATTTGCTCTTGTTATTCGACTTGCACAGCGTTTGCGTCAAATCCATCCAACGCGCGTTTTTTGCTTCTTTTTGGATAATCTATTTCTGAATGTCAACGTTGCTTAATCGCTACTTGCTCTTCGTATTTGCTGCATAGGCACTACTCGCAAAAACGCTCAAGGAATCCCTGTATGGATTCTAAAGCTAAAAGAGTATAACCGTGGCCTTGTTTGGAATTCTATGCTTGCAGAAGTTGTTGATAACACGCTTTGCTTTCTATGGCAAGATAATAACGCTGTTATAGGCTGTACAACTGCTCATAATCTTCAAAATGACACGGTTTTACAACTTCGAAGACGATCCTCTCTTACGTTAATAAATGCTCAAATCGTACACCTTGTATTTGGCAACTTGCCCTTTAAATGGCTCTATATTCCTTGAGCTATTGATGACTATAACCACTATATGAATGGCGTTGATCGAAGCAATTAATTACGGAAGAACTTCACAGCTTATAGGCCCTACGAACGTCGTGTTTGGCGCCCCTTATGGTACTATATCCTTGATATCTGCGCAGTTAACAGCTATCTCATTTAGAAAGGGGATATAGCAGATATAAAGAAAAGAGGTCAACGCCCGTTTCGAAAAGCACTTATTAACGCCCTTCTCAAAATGCCCTACCCTATCGAAACGCTAGTGCCTATTAAGCAGCACTATAAGAGCAAGCCTATGCCTCTACCTAATCGAGCAACTCAAGGTCATAGCTGGCAGCCCTTAGAAAAGCGCGGATACTGTATATGGTGCAAAAAGAGCGCTCAAGAGGAGAAGCAGCTCAATAGGCCAGCATTAGCAGAAATCGTCAATTCTGTCGCTCCTAAGCGTACGAAAACGTCGTACGGAGGATGCAGAAGCTGTAACGTCTATCTATGCGTAAAAGGAGCTTGTTTCAAGCAATATCACTGTCAATAGCCAAATAATAGCTTGCTGGCGCTCTTGCTGGCGCTTTTTGCTCGATTCCTGCTCGATTTCTGTATGCCAAGCAATTTTGACGCTAAAAGGGTGCAAATTCACCACCGGCGCGTGGGATACTGTATGTGATACTCCGTACGGAGTACTCCGTATGTATGTACGTAGAATTGAGTCAAGCCAAGGCGCGGCGCCCCTCTCCAAGCAAACGCCTCCACCGTCCTCCGGCCCCAACACGGCTGCGGTCGGAGTTTCATATTAAAAGACTCTCATTTCACCCAGTCATATGCCAGAGACAACCTGGTCTCAAATCCTGGCTATATCCTGCCACCATCTATGAGACATACCCTCATCTTACATCCGAAACAGATATGAGCTGGCCGTCGCAGGTGCACAATCGCGTGGAAAACCTTTACATCTGCAATCAGTGAAATCTTCCGAATGCGCAGTCGTGCCCAACGTCTCGACAGTATTTTTCGCAATAGATGACTGCAAGCAGACATGTCAACTGAGGAGGCTACGGTGGCAACAAGGACTTCATTATCGAAGTTCGAGATTGTCCTGTCGTGCAATCCACCGATCCTTGCATCGTTTCTCCTCCACGCACCGACGACCACCATATTTCAGCTCTATCACACCTCTAGCTATCTACGACAGTTCCTGCGCTCTTATCCAACTGCCTGGAAGTACCTCTCCTTTCGATTACTCCAACCATCTCCTACACCTCCTCCCGCAGCCGCCAACGTTCCAGGTGCAAATGGCTCGGTTGCCAGACAGTCTCGGAATTATGCCCTCGATCAGCTCCTCCTGAATGTGGTCAACCCGTACAGCAGCTGTTTGAAGAGCCTGGAACTTGACAATACTGCCGTCAGCGGCCAAATCCTGATATCGACTGTGCTCAGCCAGCGGAGGGAGACTCTTGAGCACCTGTCAATCCGAGGCTGCAAAAATGTATCTTTGAAGTATCACATCGTTCCATGGCTCACCCTCTTCAGCCTGCAGATGGGAGGACAGAGTGGGAAGGCGGTCATTAGTCCGGGGCACCAGGAGCTCGCACTGAAAAGCTTATATACCTACAGATGTCGACATCATCGGAGACGCCCATATTTGCCCAGCTCACTCACGAGAAAGGACAGTGATTCAGAACCCACACACGAGCTTGTTATTCTATGCCATCAGCTTGGAATATGGACGGATACAGCCTGGTGCACAACACCTGGTGTGAGATGTTTCAGGAGGAGAGGATACGTCACTATGAGAGCACCCGCCGATACGAAAGAGGTATGGGTGGTATACGATCGTTTGTGGAGAAGTAAGAACTGGGTTGGATTGATCGAGGACAGAAACGAGGCATCACGTGTTAAGGCCCCTGCGCAGAGAGATGGAAGGGTCTGGGAACAGGATGAGAATGGAACGGAGGGTGAAGCCCTTGGCGTTGGCAATGACAAAGTTCGGTATGACGATGGGAAACATTTACCAATGCATCTTCGGAAAAGTCATTGCGAGTTTGTAGAGGCAGTGACATGCGACAACTGCTCATCTGTCATATTGGAAAGATGCGAACAATGTTCGGTGTTGATGCACTGTGCTGGCTGCAGGAAGACTCTTTGTGCAAGCTGTGCATTCGATAGACCATACACGCGAAATCGGCCTGGAGACGCAGAGCTCGAGGAAGGCCCCGGTGAGGAGCGGAAGGACAAATTCTGGTGGGCACCAGGATACTCGATATCCCCATGCTCAATGCAAGATCAAGACGACACTGCAAATGGCAATGGTCCAGTCTTGCAACTTCCAAATCCCTCGTCGAAGTTCAAGTGGTGTTGTACAGAACCTGTCTTTTCAGGCGGTGGTGGCATCACATTTGGACCAGGCAACAGCGGTCGAGATTTTGAGCGCATGCGAGCAGCTCCGTTACCGAAGGGCGAGGGTTGGGAAGACGCAGAATTTCATTCTGGCCGCAGGGCTGAAAAAGAGGCCTATCTTGCACAAGAGAAAATACCCAGTTCACGGATTCGGCTCAACAAGACTGACCATTACGATGTCATGCATCAGCTGCTTGGCCCCGAAAAGCAACCATCTCTAGTGCCGCGCAATCTTTGTGACGAGTGCTACGCATCCAAGCATTGGAAAGTCAAATGTAAAGCCTGCTCCCAATCGCTATGTCTACAGCATGACCTTCGGGGCCTCAAGATGCGCCTCTGCGGATATCGAGACTTGGCATCGGAGAAGGAAGCGTTGAATAGACGGCAGAAATCAATTGAGACCATGGAGCTTTCTCTGGAGCGATTGAAAGGGTTTATTCCCGCGTGCAATTGGTCAGGCGTGCCCGACGTCTGGCACAAGGATCGTTACGAACGACTTCGCGGCCTGGCAAGAAGTTCTGAGATCGATGATACCGACAGCACCAATGCAGAGCTTGGCCAGGGACCACGTCTTCCTGCTTTACAATCAAGCACTACAGAACAAGCAGTTCTACACTTGCCAGCTGCCACACCCAGTAACCATAACGAAAACGACAGACTCAACAGACCCACCTCTCCAAGCTCAAACGCAACCGCTGCTGCATCGCGCTCTACCTCACCGGCTCCATCTGTAGACTCTGTCACCATACCCACTCCTACCCCCGAAGAAGCCCCTGAGAAACAGGAGGATGGTATAGAGCCGCATCCAAAATGGATTGGTTGTCTCGGCTTCGCTTGTCCACAATTTCGCGGGTCAGGGGATCATCGACAGCGTTGCAGTGCTTCGTTTAAAGAGTGTGCGGGCTGCAAAGTCAACGTTTGCAAAGAATGTGCCGACAAGATGCCAAAACCTTGTAGATGTGAGGGCTGCGTCGAAAGGTCACTTGTAGGTACTGCTAATCCGACGACAGCAGCGGTGACCGCGGTCAGTGCGACTATCAACGGCGTCATCGTCACGGCACACGCGGCTCATACTGTTACAGCAAGCACGAGTACTATTGGTATCGAGACGAACAGATTTTGGTGCCCAAATTGTCGGTGGGAACGCGTACGAGGCGGGAGGTGTAAAGCTGGCCGGCAGAGGATAACGACGAAGGGCAAGGGCAAAGGTAAGGACAAAGGTAAGGAAAAGGGGAAGAGAAAGTCTCAAGGGTCGTCGGAAGAGACAACCAGGCCTGCACCGGCTCCAACAGGCATTGATGACGAGACAGCGCAGAACGTCGCGGAATTCGAGGACTTAGTGGCCAGAGGAGATGAAGCATTACATGCTGAGCTCAATGCTGTTTCTGGTCCCCCCGATAGTGTGCCGATGGCAGATCCATCTTCGATACCAGCGCCACCACCGCTACCTCCTCCAATGCAGCCGCGGGTTCAGGGTCCTGTTACTGTTTCGATCAATAACGCTCAACATCCCAGCACCAACAATGCCGAGGAGAGAGATCTGGATAGGATCAGCGCTATGGTCGATGATCTGCAGACAAGAATCGAGAGATTGAGAGTCGTCTACGCGTCCAGGCGACAGCAGTCAGAGCAGTCTGATGCGGGTGACGTAAGCTCTGCAGAACGCTCTGCAGAACGCTCTGAGACTGTTGATGGCAATGGAGACGGGGGGTCTCTTGCCGCAGTTGAGGCTGAGGAGATGGATTGAGGGCCAAAGGGCCATTCCGGGGGGATAAGAACATCGACAATGAGAATGTTTTCAGACTGAGAACTGGTTCTTTATCTACCATGTACGAACCAGGAATGCTGGGCGGGTGTGGCTTATTCCAAATGGCGTCTTTGAAAAGTTGCAGAGGGACCAAGCGTGTGATTAATGAGTGCTGTTAGTGGAAGGGAGCAACGCATAGCGGACGAGCAAGTCTCTCAAGCACTCTGTTCGGTTATAATTGATTCATTCCATGCTGTCTCCTTTCCAACCTTGCATACGTAATATACGGTTCTCCAGTTGAACGTTTTACACTTGTTGGAGCATCACCAGACCTTGTTTACCACAACAAGCACCAAACAGAGTGACTCGGGACCCAGTAGACGAGTCTTGAACTACCATAGTGATCATCATCTCAAGTCACGATTTCGCTAGGTCGAGGCGCCAAGATAATTCCTTGAGATGGGACGCCTGGGGCTGAGCCTGCTCCGTCGGGCTGGACTCGAAGGCCTCTCCCTCTCTTGTCCCTCACTTCAGCTTACAGACCAGACCAGACCAGACCATTCTCTCCAACTACCAGACGATGGGTCTTTGGGGTCTCTTGTGCGACTGCTTCAAGCGGCACTCTATTGTCAAACCTCATTCCAAGCCCAGCTATGCACGTCTCGTCGAAGCCAAAAAACCACCAGCTTATTCATCCCTCCCAATTGATGTTGCAACCGTGTCATCCCACCGTTCTAGCTGGAAGGCCGATGGCATCGACGAAGGCGCTCGATTGCTACCACCGCATCTTACTGTGATAGATGAGAAAGAGCCTTTGGAGGCAATTGTCGACTCTGCCGCTTCGTCTCCGCAGTCGTCTACGGTCTCGCTTCCTAGCACTCGCATCACTGCTTTGACGGTCACGACTAATAACACTGGCGCAAGTCGTGCCTCGAGAATGAGCCATTATTCAGGAATCACGTTCGAGGCACCTCCTTCGTACAGTTCACGGCGGTCTGTTACACTTCAACGGTCGAACCGCTCATCTTGGGATCGACCGCATCCTGTTCATGCTGAGGACTGGTTTGACCAATTTCGAGATCCCTGAAAGATTGACACATACCATGAAATTATTTCAGCTTGTTGAGTACTCATGGAGTCTACCTGCAAACAGCGGCTGCAGCCATTTGAATTCACTCCTTCTCCCCCAGGATATACTACTGCCCATTTGACACGATACTCTATTCACTTGACAAAGAAATCACTTGCTCGCAATCGGATCTCGCAGTTGGATCAAGATTTTAAAAGTTGCTGCATTTTGGGCATGGCGCATCTATGAAATTTCATGGTTAGGTGACCCGGGCTATGCAAGACCTGAAGGATACGGCAAAAAGGAACGCAATCTATACAAAATTCGTCCAGCAGGATGTATGATGCATCTTCCGGCCACGTGGATAGGGAGTGATCAGTTCACAAGCCCCCAGGGCTTCTTTCGTCCCGACTCCTAGCAGTGTGACAACCCTTCCACAGCATAGAACCCAAATGACTACCATGGGGTGCTATGGGCCTCTTCCATCAGTGCCACATCTCGCTTGTGGACGAAAGCGAAGATGGCTCATGGATGTGACGTTTTATAGCCAGACGTCTGGAAGCATTTCGTCAAGGACAAATGCTAGACCTGACTCTACATATGTCTTTGTAATGCCTTTCAATTCGCAAAGCATTAGGCCCTGGTTCAGATGGTTGTGAACGACACTATTCTGGATTACAGGATAACATGTCCTGGATTGTTCGGGTTCTCCCTGGCCAGAGACCTTGTATTTTAAGAGGATGTGGCTAAATCATATAGAGCTCAGACCGATCTGTGAAAGACCACTCCAGCAAATTATATCTAACTTACAGAAAAATTCTGACTATCCTGCTTGATCATTGTTCCCTCTCTTTCTTTGGTCTTTGAGCTAGAGTGACTTCGCTCCCACTCTCACGTCTTCCAAGCTCAACGTCACTACTATTGAGCTCGGTCCAGCCGTTTTCGAGCTTGGTCTCGGCACCCTCGGTGATCGGCACGACTTCGTCCATTTCACTAACGGATCTGTTTGCAATCTCTTGCTTACACTTCTCGATAGCCTCGCGAGCAGCTGCGACCGCTCGGCGTCGCTCCTCTCTTCCCTTACTCTCATCATAGTGGGTTTCGTTCTCGTCCTTTCCTTCCTTGCCCTCAAGCTCTCCTACCTCCTCCTTATCTTCATCCGCTACCCACCTCTTGTAGTCTTTCCAAAGCTCCTGAACGCTTTTGTGCAAACCACTTCGACCACACCAGTACTCCTCCTCATCATACTTGACCTCCTTCAACAGATGATTCAGTCTCGGCACAGTTCCAGTCCCGTATTCCTTCTCTAGCCAGTCCAGAAACCACGCGGTCATCTGGTATCCCGCGTCCCAGCGATCACCGGTCGTCCGCTTCCAATGCGGCGGTGACAGATCCGCTCTAAGCCTGACCCAATCTGCAAGCCCTTCTATAAGTCCTCCCGGTGCCGTGCCACATCCGTCCCATTGCCAACAATGCACCATCTCATGCACTATCACGCCCGTGATCTCACGTTTCAAGAGATCAGGCTTGATCCCAGCGACGTAGTCGGTAGATAAGTGGATCTCCTTGTGGTCATGATCGAGGGCCTTGCCTCGGGTGTAGGCAACTCCGCCAAAGGAGCTCAGGACTAGCGTCACGCTCCGACTGCCGGGCCATGACTCCCAGTATTGGCCGGGATAGAGAAGATCGAGGACGGTGCGGACGGCTTCTTCAAGGACTCCAGCCGCATCAATGCAAGATAAGAAGCTGCGCGCACCTTTCTCGGAGAGGTCTTGGATCTTTAGCCGGAGCAGAGGCGTTGGATAGACGCGACGGGGTGGAAAAGGCGCTTGTGGAGGTTTACCCGGTGAAGGATAGGGAGGCGGCGGCATTCTAAACGCGTCGCGATCTAAGGAAGGGATATCTTGTAAGATCCACGCTGTTACTCCGTATTGTAGACGAATCCGCGTAGAATCCCTTCCGAATCTTGGTAGCTCTAGGCGTCATGATAACAAGCAATAACAAGCTTCGATCAAGAGGCAGCGGGGATCCATCGGCGCGCTTATGCACGCCTCCGTGGCCTAACCATCCCAACCTCAACCTTGGTAAACTATCTCTCTGCCGGCATAGCTTCGGTCACGACTTCAGCGAATTGTACTCTGAACACCTCGTGTACAACCGGACCTCCCTACCTTCATTTTCAATAGTTCGGATGAGCCCAATGATTGTCGATATAATTACGGCTTAAACTTGTGCAAGCTTGATACCGCTGGCATGTCTTGACTTGAATCCCTCGTGAGTGCTGCCTGGATCGCTAACGCCCGATGCTTTGGCCTTTGCGAAGAGTTCAGATGGCTGGAATTGGCCACCTTCCGCTCTTAGGTCCATAGCATCAGAAAGTCGAAGGTGAGGCCGACGATCAAATTCACTGGCTTTCAGCATGAAGAGCGACAAGAGCTCCGTTCAAGGGCTGATCAATATTCATCAAGGACTAACAAGGCCTCTAACCCAGCGTAGGAATCCCGAAGGTGTCCAATACGGATCCCTGATTGAGCACCTTTCAGAAAGCGTTGACAATCAATAAACCGGGCCAGCGAGACCTTTCTTCTGTACAAATACTGCCTAGCACCGGTACGCGGACTTCCTGTATCTCAAAACTTCGTTCAAGGAACTGCCTCAAGAGGCACCTAAAGCTGGGCTATGGTAGCCATCAGCCCAAGCTGTACCATGCGGATGCAGTGAGACATCTTGATCATTCCAAAAAGTGGGTGATTCTCTTCATTTGGTCGCCCTGCATTGCTCAACTGAGTATGCACAGTCATTATAGTCTGATCATTTCAGCTCTGCCACGTACTCCTTGAGCGAAAGCGGCAGGAGCAGGTTGTCCTTCCTGAGATGGTTATCGAAGCCCACCATCTCTACTTTTGCTTTAGCCCAGTCCGGAAAGCTGAACCACGGCAATAGCGAAGCTGAATATAAGGCTCAGGAAAGAAGAGCTTGCATCGAAGACCTGAATGACTGGAGAAGACTCGAAGCGTCTTATGAAGTGCAGCAAGCCCACTTCCTCCAGGGCAACACTGGGGATCAAAAGATCTCCTCAGGGTGGATGCCGTTATGCCTGTTTGAGTAGTCTACTCTTGGAATGTGCTCGGGCAAGGGTACTCGTACCTCAAATGGAGCGCAGCTCCTGTAGCCGATCAAGACGGTCAGACAGGCAACAAGCACGAACAGGAAGCCTCCTTCTTGGTCTATCACGGAGCTTCGGGCAGTCTCTGGCAACTTAACACCTCGAATGATCAGTCTTGCTCCTCTCTTCCAAACAAGGGTGAGCATTTCTGTAGCTCACCAACAAACCCCATGGGACGTACAGAAGTAGTTGCATTGTCCAAGCAAGCTAAAGTATAGCCTGCGAATCTGGAGTGTTTCGTACCCTTACCAGGTCATGATGTCCTATTCGGGCAGGCATACGTGTTAAGCATCTCTACATGGTTGGGTGGTGATGGTCCGACAACTGCTGAGAGAGATGGTTGCTGTCCAGCTTTCAGGAGACATCGTTTCGACTTCAGTCACTGCTGGCTATTGCATGTTATGCTATGTTAAACGGGATTAGCTGTCCAGTCGTGTTCTGCACTGTATTTCCGGGCCATGCACTCCTCGCCCGCTTTCTGCCCTAAATCCCACGTTCTCCGCCAGCTGTTTTCCTTATTCCCACAATATTTGCACGGTTGGGCTGTCTCAGTCTCGCTTCAACAGTTTCTGCACCCGTTTTCACTTCCCTGAGCACCTTAGGACTCTTCTACCTCACCCTCGCTAGGTATTTCACGGATCTCCAAGCATCCAGAAGATCTGAGGTACTTGACAGCAGTCATTTTCCAGATCACTGTTGCTACGTGCTTCAAAGAGATACCAAAGCACCCAAAGCTCGGAGATCTACATATTACAGTTTACCTTCTGCCCTGTCTTTGCTTCTTGACCAAGAGAGGGTTCAAAGCATAAAGAGGAGCATATATCTACGTATCTGTATCATGGCAAGGTACGTGATAGCCTTTCACTCTGCTCTTTGTAGAGAAATTTTAGCTGAGACCTGAACAGCAATCGTTCAAGAAATGCAGCTGCACCAATGCTCAGTCAATGGACAGACCAAAACAGGTACTTCTCCACCTCCTTCAAGCATCTACATACTCGAGCTAACAGAGCTTGCCAGGCATCCACAGACACAGTCCACGCTACTAAGTCTTCCTCTTGAGATCCGCCTCATAATCTGGCAATATCTCCGACTGAAGCGCATCAACTATCGTCATGGCGCTGGTCTATTTGGGCATTACCAGGAAGGCTTGGAAAACACGACTCAGTACATCATCCCCTGGAAAGCGCCAATACACGACTTCTATGGCCTTGCCTTTGCCTGCCGCCTCACCTACACCGAAATCCAGCAAGTACATAACCCGGCCACCATACTCACCAGTCACTGGGACCTGAGCAAGCTCCTCTACGTCCTCCACGCCCGTCGACCCATCGTCATCGACACATTCCGACTAGCAACCGAAGGCCGGGGAACAGTGGCACTGCCAAGCGAGATCAACATCCACGAAATCCAACAGCAGATGGCGCGCGCCCTCCTCGAGCTCAAACGCCAGTACGAAAGCGTCGAGTTCCAGAAAATCAGTTGGATCGATCTTCGGACCGAGGGGGTGGGCACCGCCTCAGAGACAAGACATTACAGCCTGCGCTTCGAGATCCACGTGGGCAAGAAGCGCCAGCACACGCTAGGCGGCCGCATCCAGCGAGGCAAGAAGTATCCTGCCCAGGTGTGGGCACGCGAGATCAGCGCGCTGGAGGACCACCTGAGTTTCGCCAAGCTGGATGAGCTGCTCAATAAGATGGAGGATACGCCGGAAGGGGGGATGGTGAATATGGATTAGAAGTTTAGAGTACCTAATTCTCCCTGATGGCAGATGAGACTCCCGAACGCCCTTTGGCCTACTATGATCCCTTTTCCATATCACTGTGAAATTGAAGATATGCATCATAACACAGCAAACGCGTAGCAAGACTCTTACTGTTCGCCCAGAAGCACAATCCTAATCCCAATCTTTTTTCTCAGACACTCAGCCATCCGCACCCCTGGTTGCCCTGGGATGCCTATACTGTGCGTCCTATTCTAACATCACAAATCAACCACGTTATCATGAAATGCAACCCGAGCGTCCGTTGACATACACACACAACCATAAATACTCCTTTGTCTTGTACACAGGAGCACGTGAGACTACTACTTAATGACATGAATTCGTGCGAAGAAGAATTAGAATTACACCAAACAATGAAGCACGCCCGTCCCTTTTAGCAGCATGCCGATCTGATCTGATCTAATCTCATCTACCAAAGCAAAGGAACCTATCTAGCACGTCAAGAAGAAAGCGCAGGAGGCTACCTTCAAGGAGGTGGAGGCTATCGTGCCTGTGCCTGTTTTTATTATTGAAGGGTGTGCCCGTCTTTCGGCAGATTCATCAGCAGATGCATGAACGTCTATTTATCTGTCTGTCTGTCTATGAGCAACCAGCTCGCTATGACTGTCTAGTTTTCATCCAATGTCTAAGCCAGCGCAATGTGATCCAATGCGATGCGATGCAATGCGATGCAAAAATCCGTAGGGCCCGTCAATGCTTGCGCAAGCCCCCCCCCGGGCCCATTCATCTATGCAGGACTCTATGCCAAACAATCGCCCGCCTCGACCGCCCTCCTAAACGCGCCATTAAAGAACTGAATCATAGCCGTGTAGTGGAACAGGATCCCGCCCAGCACAGCCAGATGCCAAATATTGTGACTCCCACCCACATAGTCAAACGCGCCGGGGAACCATCGCTCGGGAACATGGGAGGCGTAGATCATGGCGCCGGCCACGTAGACGAACAGGCTCTTCGCGATGGGGGCGTAGAAGTAGAAACTCCACTCCGGGCCCCTGGTCATGTTCAACTGAATGACGGGCGCGAAGCCCGTGGCGGCGAGGGTGACGTAGAAGGCTACGCGCGCCCAGGCCATATCGGCGCGGTTGAAGGTCGATTGCCACGGGAGGATGGTGCCGAGGATGCCGAGCACAGCGGTCAAGGCCATGTAGACGCTGCGGGAGACGGGTTCGCAGTAGAAGGCTGTCCATTCTGTGGAGAGGATGCTGGCTGCGACGAGAAAGGAGATTCCCGTGTAGTCAACGCAGGCGAAGCGTTCGAGCAGGGTTTTGTCGGCGATGCCGTTCATGGTGTGCCACATGGTGGAGCAGATGAGGCATTTGCAGGCGGCGGCGAAGAAGATGGCGGAGATCAAGACGTCGGTTTTGGTGCTGAGGGGGAAGGTGGCAGAGGTTGGGTAGAAATAGAATGCTATGGCGAGGACGATAATGAGCCCGATGACGTGGGACCAGATGTTGACGGTTTCGTTGGAGGGTTTGAAGATGGACGTTAGGCATTCGACCTTGGATTCGGTGAATCGGTAGCCCCGGATGATGTGCGGGTTTACTTGCCAGGGATGGGGCAAGTCTTCATATCTGATGAGACGCGTCTCAGCTGCCTGTAACAAGGCACTTGAGATGCTTTCTTTGAGCACCTCCTTGGCTTTTCTTGCTCGGTCAAAGCCTTCATCTATGATTTCTCGAGTGTGCGCTATCGAGTTGTCCACTCTCTTCCACCCTTCATCGATAGCCGCTGAAAAGTTTGATTGTCTGGCATGTGCCCGTGCTTCCAATTCCGACAAATAGCTGTCCATCAATTTCATGCTGGCCTGCGCTTTTTGTTCCAAGGATTGTTTTGATGGTATGGCATTGCTGAAGCGTGACTCCAATGTCTCCACGCAGATCTTAGCTCTCTGCTTGGCGGCGCCCCATATCAGCTCTCCGGAAGCATATGAGCACGAATCTCGCACAGCTTCGAGCGCGGCATAGCCTTGCTTCAGGGTGGCATCCAGGTGAAGGATGCGCTCTTGTCGATAATTGTCCAGCCATGCTAAGCGCCGCTCGAGTTCGGACAGAAACAAATCAACACGGACAAAGATGGCGTCTGCATCGTAAATGTGAGAACGTCGAGAGACAGGCGAGTCGTAGGAGTGTCGTCGCCCACGTCGAGGGTAACGTTCTAGATTTGGAGAATCTGTGCCGAAGTAGCCAGGGGAGGAGGAAGAGGAAGAGGAGGAAGGTGACTCCACTGTTAAGGCAGAGATAGCACAGGACATGGCTTGAAGGAGAATTGTTGTCTACAGATCCACGAATTCAACCAGGTGGTGTAGTTGAACCGAAGAAGAGGGGCAGATAGGACGATGAAGTAGGTCGACAACAGGCGGGGAATGCGAAGGCCTGGTCTGGTGCCCCCAACAACGGTATAATTGACTATGAGGAATGGTGTAGAGAGGATGAATGATGCTGTACTACGTAGTATATTGGGGTGAATCGGAAGAGTCGAAAAGGGAACGTGGAGGAGTGGCGGGCGCTGAGCCCTGGGCTGTAGAGGATCTAACTACGTAGTAGACGAAGTGTGGGAAACTGAATGGAAGCTACTACGTTAGATGGCTTGGCCTGCTTCTCACATGCATTACTCCGTACTACGTAGAGGACTGCCGCCCAATAGTCTCCCGGAAAATGTGACGTCGCCATGGCGCCGGTGGGGCTCCAGGCTGAGAGACCCTGGGACCCTGCAGGAAGTAGTCGAATTACACCCCATCCACCCTTAATCATCAATTGAAGTGTCTTCAATGGAGTAATGATTTATGACCAGCATATCCTGGAGCTCATCCTGGAGCTCATCCATATGTCCCAAGATTGTCTATTTCGCTGGGTCTCGACACATGTCATCGTGCTAACCACAAGAGCACTCGGCCATATGACTTCTGGAAGTAGGTGCCTTCTCTCAACCTATCAGGGTACCTATATTGTCATTCCATACGGGCTGAGCCATCGACAGCATTGCGCAGACATCCTTCGGCTTTCGGCTATATACACATACCATGTGTCTCTTCGTGCTACAACGTGCCATGCCATGGACGTCATAGTTGATTGACCTTCGAGGTTCATTTGACCTTTGAGTACAAACCAAGGCCTAATCAGTAGCCTGCTGCTGCTGAGATTGTAGATGCAGCAGTATCTTTCCGGGAGATGCTACGTAGTAAGTGTGTTAAGTGCTCTCCTCGTCGAGCCAAGCTGGCGCCATAATAGTTCTGATCCACGGGGGTCGCTAGCTTAATGTTACTGTTATACGGAGTACTCCGTACGGCTACCAATCTCCAATCAAGTTTAACAACAGCTATAAACTGCCCGGGCCATGCGCATCTTTACTTACTAACCCACATCAAGTTAGCAGTGATCTAGAAGACTTGCTTCGGGCTATGTACTGCACTTCCTCTTCTTCTTCTTCTCCTCCTTCTTCTTGACCTTCTACATGACTGATAATATCCCTTGAATACGGAGTCTGCTATTAGGGCATACGTCTCGTGCTATTAAAGGTGATTGAATCAATTGACACACTATGGATCTCATGAGGCAACCCATCCATCCCTTACTCTAGCTCTTGATTTCAGGAACCAGCTTCTTGGATTCTCCTTTTCGATCGTCAAGTCCTTTCCTTCTACAGCGCGTCTGAGTTTGGCTGTAAGCAGGATGCACCTCCGGCCGATGCAGCTCAGTGATATACCTGTCATAGCTGACGTGTCCGCGGAGACGCAGCTGGAAGATGAAATTGTAGAGTTCATCGCTCCTCATCGCAGTAAATACTATACCTCCTACCGAGATGGATTCGTTCGGAGAATCCACGCGCGACGTCTGAAACCAGGCTGGATCTATTGGGTTGCCGAGACGGATCACGGCGATGAGCCTACCGCTCTGCAGAAAATGAGGGGTGAGGAAGAATTGGGAGGCCGGCTTATTGGATATGCGGCGTGGACAAGAGTAGGAAAGAGCCCTGTTGCACGCAATTGGCAAAGGATGAACAAGGGATGGTTTGCAAGTGAGTGATTCTGACAAGAAACATCTGTGAGGCTAGAAGGGGTCTCGTGGAGAGGGAGACGACGTTGCTCATATGTCGGTGCTCGATGCAGAATTTGAGTCTTGTTTAGCTGGACTCAAGAGCTTCTATTGGGATTTCTTCAACCTCGACTGGTCTATGGACCCATCGAAACGCGCCATTCTCACCGGTCTCTTCGCTCAGACCTTTGGCGACGACATCTTCCCCGAAGCATGGCTGCTAGCCAACGTTGTTACACATACGGACTATCAGCGACGCGGCATTGGCACCCGTCTCGTCCAATGGGGCTTGGATCAATGCGAGGCTGAAAGAGTGCCTTGTGGTGTCGAGTCGAGTTTTGCCGGCAGGAGGTTGTATGAGAAGCTGGGCTTCCGGAAGTTTGATGATTTAAGGTATGGCGAGAATGAGAAGGAGACGATGGCCGTGATGGTTTGGGAGCCGCCCGGCCTGGAGGGTCGCTGGTTTCATAAGGCGAAGGCAGCGGCTGATATTCTAGAGACTGGGGCGTCCAGCATGCTTGTAACGTGACCACTACGCCATCAACACAGTACAGCTCCACTATATTAAGTTACCTTGCAGAACAGGAGACTTACCACTCCTCCTTGCACTCATAGGAAATCGAATGGTGAGGGAGGCAGTCGGCCTGGTCACACGATGACCACGCCAGAGTAGATTATTTCAACAAGGGGTTATTATCTACTTGTCCAGCTAGAAGTCAGCTCGCAACCTCTCATGGGGTACTGCTTCAATGATAGCTATGACCCTCTACTTGGAGCAGCAATGGAGAGTTTTTCAATCAACGAACTTGCTATAATTCGTTGCATCAAGCCCTGCTTTCACAACCTAGGGGGGCATCTCATAAGCGACTTCAAGTTGTTGAAATGACATATCAGTAGTGACTTCCAAACGCGAGACTGACTTTTCTCAAAGCGCGCCTTGTGAAGGCTCAGCAGCACTTACAGTATCTTTCGTCTACGGCGCTGTGTATTGCATATCGTGGACATGCTTGAGACACGTCCTTGTCCTTCCATCGAGTGTTGTAAATTTGTCTCAACGCTTCTAGGCTGCTGGTCAAAAATATACACGCTAGCTTAATTACTAACCAATGTCGCCTTCTCGGTTACGAAAATCGGCACCTAGAACACAACGATGATAATCATCATCTTTGCAAGGTGGCGAGTTGACGACACCACCACTACTATCTGGTTGTGGTAGATGGATACTTCATGGATACTGCATCGAAGGTCGCTTCGAGTCCGTATCTTATCGTGGCCGATGTCCCGAGGCACACAACCTTGCATATCGTGCCTCCACCTGCATTGACCTGCATCGTGTCATCTCAACTAGGCAGCTCCCTTTGCGAAATTTGAGTAAGCTCGCATATTTGGCCAATCAGAAAACATTGTCCACCACAGCTTGCTTACCTTGCTGATCGCTACGATCAACTTGAGTATGGAGACATTTCTCCTCATCTGCTCGGTCGTGGTTCCTTATTCTTTTGGTCGTTATTCCTCTTGTTTTCTGTCTTGTTTTTCTTTTTGTTCTTCCTTCAGCTTGCGCTCTTTTCACTCGCTTATTTCGGTTGGAGATGCTGTTCCTGAAGGCCAGTTTCCTTGCCTGCGCAGCACTGTTGTTGTCGAGCTCATTCGCCGCACCAGCTCCCCAAAAGTCGAATACCACCAATGTCCTCTATCCTGACCTTCTTGAGGCTACGACGGACGAGCTTGCTGAAGGTCTGAAGAAGGGCTTGTTTACTAGCGTCGACCTTGTCAATGTGAGCTTTATTCCCCCCTCATCCGGATGCCGTTCCTCCTGGCTTCATCTTGATGCTGAAGAACAATATAATCACAGGCATACACGGCTCGCATTCTCGAAGTGAACGACACCTTACGAGCGGTCGTCGAGATCAACCCAGACGCCCTGTCGATTGCTGCCGAACTCGATGCCGAGCGTAAGAATGGCACCAAACGCGGACCCCTCCATGGCGTTCCGATCTTGATCAAGAACAATATCGCCACCGCCGACAAGATGCAAAACACAGCGGGCTCATACGCGCTTCTCGGTGCAACCGTGCCAAGGGATAGCTTCATGGCTGCAAAATTGAGACGAACTGGTGCGGTCATCTTAGGAAAGACAAATCTAAGCCAATGGGCGAACTTCAGGAGTTTTAACACCAGCAACGGATGGTCTGCTTATGGTGGTCAGACACTTGGAGCATACTTTTCCAACCAGGATCCATCAGGTTCAAGTTCCGGGAGTGGTGTGGCAAGCAGTGTGGGCCTTGCACTCGCTGCTTTGGGCACCGAGACTAGTGGCAGTATTCTCAGCCCTTGCGATGCCAACAACCTGGCTTGTGTAAAACCCACTGTCGGTCTGACCTCCCGTGACCTGGTAATACCGATTTCGGAACACCAGGATACTGTTGGGCCCATGGCAAGAACCATGAAGGATGCGGCATACTTGTTGGCTGCTATTGCGGGACAAGACCCTAACGACAACTATACCTCTGCCATCCCCTTCCGCGACACCCCAGACTACGTTGCAGCCTGCCGAACGGACGCACTCAGAGGAAAACGTATCGGCATCCCTCGCAATGTCCTCCCCCGGTCAGAAGAGCTCATCCCAATCCTCGACGCCTTCGAATCAGCAATCGCACTGATCCGCGAAGCCGGCGCAACTATCGTCGATAACACCAATTTCACCGGCTATGAGCAACTCAGCAACAGCATGTCTCCCGGCATCGTCCTTGATGTAGACTTCATCACCGACCTTCCCAGGTACCTCTCGCAACTAGTCGCCAACCCCACCGGCGTACAAGATGTCGAGGACGTGCGCAACTTCACCCAACGTACCCCGGTGGAGGAGTACCCCGACCGTGACACGGGCGTCTGGGACGAGGCCCTCGACGGCCTCGGCTTCGGCAACACCGATCCGCGTTTCTGGGCCGCCTACCAGGAAAACCTGTTCCTCGCCGGCCCGCTCGGCCTGACCGGCGCACTGGCAAACTACTCCCTCGATGCCGTCATCTTACCCACCTCCTTCGCCCCCTTCGTCCCAGCTCTGATTGGCACTCCCGTCGTCACCGTCCCGCTGGGGTTCTACCCGCCCAACACGACCGTGATCCCCACCGATAGAGGCCTGAGCGCGGTGGGTCCGAATCTGCCGTTCGGGTTAAGTTTTCTCGGGGAAAAATTCAGCGAGGAGTTGTTGATCGGGTTGGGGTATGCGTTTGAGCAGAGGACGATGGTTAGGGAGACGGTGCAGCCGTTGGTGCTGCCGGTGACGGAGTTGGTCGATGTGGTGGGGATGGGTACGGGTATGGGTAGAGGTGGGAATTACAGCTCCAAGGAGAGGTGATGGAATGCTTGTGTTGGTGGTCAGGTATAGGGGTATAGAGGAGGGGTTGGGTAGAATTTGAGGGGTTGAGATGGCATGAACTCTATATATATTGATTGCTGATAGATGGTGTCATGTACATATCTCAGCCTAACTCGCTTGTCTAAATGCCACGTTAACCAGTCTGCTGATCTATCTGATCCACCACCTCTATCGACGAGGAGGAGGAATCCAGCCCCTTCCTAAACCGGCCCTGAATCCAGCACCGGTACATCTTGATCTTCTTCTGCCGATTCACGATCAACCTTCGATCCACATCCAGATCCAGAATCTCAAAGCCCGGGGATGATCTCACCTCCTTCTCACCTCCCTCTCCTCCTCCTCCTCCTCCTCCTCCTCCACCACCTCCTCCCGCACTCCCTTCTCCTCCTCCCTTTTCGTGGTTACCACCAGCCCAAAGCGCTCTCAACTCGTCAGCCTCGAAGAAATAGACCCTGGTCCCATCGCCCCGGACGTAGAAATTCTCCTCCATCCAGCGCCCCTTCCGGAAGCGCACCTGTGCCAGATCGCCCCTGCCGTAGTCGCGGAAGAGGACCTCGCCGCCGGGTCTGAGGAGGGTGTGGATGTTGTGGATGGCCTGGCGCCACTGGGCGGGGGAGAGGGCGGAGAAGACGAAGATGAGGAGGACGACGTCG
>NW_006916325.1:520036-523007 GCF_000464535.1 Endocarpon pusillum Z07020 | reverse complement strand
CCTCGCTATGCGTAGAAACTTTCTGTGGCTGAGGATGCCCGGGGAGTGAGATTCATGCTTGAAACGCCGTTGACCAGCTCGGGGAGAGCTTGGGGGTTTGCGACGCTGGGGGGGCTCTCTTGGCTCATGTTGGAATACTAAGGTCGAATTGAGTACCGGGGAGGTTTTCTTGAGATATCCGGGTCAAGGTCTGGACTGCATGTTTCGTCAATGAAGAGGCAAGTTGTGAATCTCGGTGTAGAAGCAGACGGTAGAGATATCTAATGCTATCTCATTACGGACTGATGTCTGGACAGAACTTGTCGTCTCTTTGCGTGTGGCTGATCGAAGCTGTTTCTGCATGAGTCAACAACCTGGACAAGATGTTCATGCACCCACAATACTGATTTCTCAGCTCTTCTTCGGTGGGATGAGATTTTCAAGTCCGGATGGACTATTATATGTAAACGTTCGACTGAGTAGCTTACTGGACTCTCACTGGACTTGGTCAGTCACTTGATTCTACGGAGTATTGCTTGGATGATTGATCGTTAGAGATTGCGAGAACGAACTCTCTACTCTAAAATGACTAAAGTGCCACCGACTCTATTATACATCGCCACAGAGCACACATGGACAACTATATTACCTCCTCGTCAGTACCCAGCGCTTTGCCATCGACTTCCACCTCAGTCCGTGTGGGCAGTGCCTCGAACGTGCCTGTTCGGGTCTTCTGGTAGATCGGGTTTCCAGAATTGTGACTTCCCGCCACAGCGGCGTCAGGGTGATGACATGCAGGTTGAACACTCACTGTCACCTACCTGCCTCCTACCGAGAAGTGTCTGGACAGTCTAAAGCGTGGTGTCGCGGTACGATCCTTTATCAATCAGGATGACAACCTCATCATCCCACGACCCCATTTCTTTCCAGGTGCATTCGAGCTCGTAAGGCACCTCCCAATCAGTGCATGGCGAAAGGAGTATATGCCATCGCTTCCTCAGCAGGTCTCCTCCCCATTCAGGCGACCACTCTGTCACCTTTCCCCCTTCCCAGGATGAGTTTATATCCTGTCCAGCTGCCAGATAAGTCACCCCCATTCCATACGAGTTGTCACCACCCGTATATAGCGCCATCCGCTGCAGTTTGGGCATGCATGTCGCAGCACGCGCCATTGCAATAAGCATGGGATTTATTCTCTGGTGGTCTAGCATCGTGCGGAAGAGTTGCTCGGGCTCATAGCCGTCGATTTGGTGCTCGAGTCCCGCGTGGACGGCATCTGGAACCTGAGAATCTTCGGAGTCGTTCGCGTGTGCGGCTTCGTCTTCCTCGAACGCCAGCTGTGCAAGAAAGTCGGCCCCGATCGACTCGTCGTTATGTGCCTCGTTTGGTTTACCTAGGTAGAGCCATTCGCCGTCGGGAGTGGTGTCGCTTAGCCATACTTCCAGGTGTCGTAGATTTGGCCAGAAGGGCAAATTGTCGGATGGTGCAGCGTCCGGCCAGAAGAAGCAGGGCGAGAAGACGGTATCATCCAGAAGCCTGAATTCCTCGAGACGAGGAAGCTGCGACAGCACGTGCAGAGCACAGCTTAGATGATCAACCAATGGAGAAGACGGCAGCAGCGCGCTCTGCAAGCTGAGGTGATCATTGCGTGGATTGCTGGTGTCGAGGCACAGCTCGATCTTTCTGAGATGATGCAGGGTGATATGCTGTAGAGACTGTGCAAAATCTGTGAAATCACCGTTAGCTTTAGATTGTGAGCTAGGTTGGTAGTCAGGAGGCTAGAATACCAAAGCGATGCTGCTGGCGTACTACCGGATATCTCTTCTCATTGTCGTTGATTGTCCAGCCGAGAATCTCCAGGTTGGGTAACTTCGCCACAACACCTGCTAGAGAAGACCCTTCTATCCGTCGCGGCCAACTCAAACGATTGCACTGGAAGTCTGATATTTGGGTCACTTCCGGAAGTTCGCCAACTCTCAGAACCTGCAGAAACGAGTGTTTATATCGAAGCCTAAAGCGGGCGCATTCTTCAAAGTCATAGCTGTCGCGTATTTCTGGCCAAACATGCTCATGTCTACGCTCATCAACGTCCGTCAACGAATAAGCTCTCAGATTCAACGAGATGTGCCGTCGCTGTTCGCAAGTCGCTATTTCGTGGTCCTTAGCTTCATCCCAGGAGGCCAATACCGAGAAAAGCCCGTGAACAGCTTCTGTCAGAACCTCGTTGTTCGCCTGCTTGTCCTTCGTTCTCTCAAACCTAGCACGCTGGCGGTCATCATAGCTTGGGAGAATTACATCGTAGCGCAGGTCCGCTAGAAGGGCCCGGCGATGGCCAACGAAAATGTCCGAGAATGCCTGCAAATCTGTGCTTTTCAGATGAATCTTGTGAAAGGCGCGGCGTTCAATTAGGAGTTGCCATTGTCTTGAAACGGTAACATATCGACTGCGCTCATCATAACCGAAAAAGGATAATATTATGGCAAGCAATTCGGGGGGCAAACTGGGTGCCATGGCTGTATACTTATGGTTCTGAACAGACCAAGGGTATGAATTGACCAGATGTCAAGAGTAAGAACATCTCACTCAGATGATTGTGGAAGGATGGAGCCAGCCACCCCCTATTATGTTCTGTGGAAATTGAAGACCAGGTAGCTGAGCCATTATGGCGAAGGCAAGACTCTTAACTCCCTTGAGACGAGTTCAAGATAGTCTAAGGAGCTCATGCAAGAACTTCTTCTGGATTGATGTATCTCCTGCATCTTTGCTGTTGTGTAGACAGTACCCCGTAATTCAGCTGGCAATACGGAGTACCGAGGTACAGTACTAGTGCAAAAGTATCCGGACAACCCCACCTTCACACCCCACCAACATTTTGGACCATATCCATACAAATTACTATAGTAAGTTACCAACTTGATGGATTCTAATAAAGAATAGCTCAAAATGTTCAGAAACATCCAGAGATTGAGGCTGGGCTAATTTCCTAAATAGG
>NW_006916325.1:514973-519987 GCF_000464535.1 Endocarpon pusillum Z07020 | reverse complement strand
AAGCCAATTGATAATCTTCTTCGCAGTATGGATTCGAGCATTATCTTGCATGAATTTGAGCCCTGGTTTGTATATCTGAGGCATCTGCTCACGAAGCACTGCCAGATAAGAGTTGGCAGTATATCCTGACTTCTCTGAATCAGGATCGCGCTCTAATAACACGATATCTGAACGACCTTCTCCATGAATTGCACCCCATATCATAACACTAATATCTTTGCCCTTCTTATATGTATTAATTATATCAGTATTCCAACGTTGTTGTAATGTATAAAAGGCCTATGTTCAACGCGCTTTACTGCCTCTTTTAAGCGAACATTCATTACTAAATATGATCTTGCTCCACTTAGCCCACGTCTAATTTTGTCGTTCTTTACACTATGCAAGTCGTTTAGCAGCCAATTGCAGAGTTAATAAAGGTCTTTTTTTGGCTAGCCAATTAGTAATGCCTTCGTCTTTGAGGATTCGATAGATAGTACTTCGATGAACACTAATACCAACTTCAGACTTGATTTCTTGATAAGTAATCTTCGGATTGATACGAATAATGCGTAGAATGTTGCGTTTTTGGACCCTATTCAAGGCCTGAGGGCGTCCTAAACAAGGCAGGCTTTTGCTGTGGTTGCGCATTGGATTTTGAACAAGGGTATCAAAAATTGTAGATTTGCCGCAATGCAGATTTTGACCAATCTCTCGAGTTGTGAGCCCTAGGGCTTTGTACGCCGAAATTTGACCTCGCTGGTATGGAGATAACTCCTTGCCATAGCTCCTATTAATTTCAAGAGGCGCCAGAGCCTTGCGTTGAGCCATGGTAGTTGTTTGAAAAAGGGTGTAAAAAAACGCGTGTTCAAAAATGACGCGTTTTGTCCGGATACTTTTGCACGTGGCTGTAGAAAAGCGCGAATCCGCGGCCGCAACGCGACGAAGAACGGTAACTAAGTAAAGAGACACGCTAGGACTCGCTATAAGGCTGGGCAAGGACATCCTTGGTACTGTAAGTTACTACTGCTCAGTAACATACCGCGGCATTTTCGGACATTTGCAGCATAGGAACCTTACATCTTGCTCAAGTTGTTACGCAACTTAGGCTTCCAGGATCAGTCAACTCTGCCAACCATTCCTTACAGCTGTAGATATTTGCGTCGCAAGAAAAACTCCGCATGGCTGTTGCAGAATTGATCACCGAGCCTGCTCTACGGCCCCTACTTTCAGCATCTCAAAATGCGCTTGGGCAGATACTCGAAATGCTAAGCTGGGTTGATCAAAATCAGGGTGATGAGCCCTCTCTTGAAGCACAATTGATGTTGTCGAAATACCAAAAGAGGATGATAGCCCACCTGGCACAGGTACGCGGTCATAACCGACGAGCTATCTCTGGCGTGAGGGTCACCAAGCAGGAGACGGCAGAAGCACGGCAGGAGGTCGACAGGCTATTGCTGCAATTGCAGAATCTTTACTATGAACAGAGACATCTCATGGGCGAGATCGGTGCTTGCGAAGGATATGAGTATGTGGCTCTTTTCCTGTCCTACAATTCAAACTCTAAGCTGACATCTTTGCCCAGTCATGCATACACGAATCTACCCCTTCTACCACTCGAAGACTATCTCGAAATATTTCCTGACCAAGTCAGCCTTGCAGAGCAAGATCTGATGCCTCTTCGCATAGAGCACGAGAGACAGGAACGTGAGAAGCTAGAGCAAGAGCGCCAGGAATTGTTGAAATCGAAAGAAAATCTGATCAAAGTCAACTTGAAGAAGAAAGACGAACTCAAGAAGATGGACGAGCAGCTTGAAAAGATGATAGATGGCTTGAAGCCCGTTAGCGATGCACTGACGAAGGACATATGACAAGTTCGACTGAAATCAAGAGAGGAGCATCTGACTTGGCGGTCGATCCACCAATATTCTTACTCCGAAACCAGGCAACATCATGCTCAAAGTTGACATAGGCCTGTGCTTATTCAGCATCCGGACAGTTTTGAGGGTGCATGCTGCGCAAGCCGCACTATGCGGATACATCCTAGATTCTGGTCCTCACAATTACTCCCAAGTATACTCGCCTTGTTGCCCGCTTCCATCGAGGAAACGGCCATCACCAGCGCGACGACCTTTTTTGGACTCTGTCAATGGGAACACATGTGAAGCCTACATTATCACTTCAGCGTCAACCATCAAGCTCCGGGGAAGGCCGAGGTTGTGAAAACAAATGATACACCTGGCGAAACTGGGTGATAAGTTAGTGTTATCCTCTTTATATCTTCGGTCTAGGATGAGATAGAAAAGAAATCAACACCGCAAATTGAGGATGCCATTCCTGCAATTTAAGTCGCCCAGGATGATCCAAGACTTACGCAACCTCCTCTCTTCGCATCAACATTACTGTGAAATACTAGGTCTTATATCACCGTTTACACGATTTGTCTGTAACATTATCGACATTTTTAATCGGCATCATCTGGCGTCCGGTTGACCTGCCATTGGAATACAATCATCCACGTGGTGCTGCGTCTTGAAGTCCTTGTGAAGGTCAACTGGGAGCTTCCTTTGCAATGTTTTTCGATTGACGACACTGCGTACTAACTGCGTGCAAGGCAGTTTGGGGTTCCAAACACACAAAGGCAGCTCGACCGCTTGGGAATCAAAGCTATCCGCCATGGCGATAAGGCAACTCCCGAATAGGTGGTTACGATGAGGCAAGGGCAATGTGTGTAACAGGCCTGCAATGGGACGATGTAGAAGCCGACTACTTGACGATTTGTACAATAGTAGGGAGCCGGGACTCCATCTGGCATCGGTGTTTGAGGTTATTCTCAATTCCGTATTAGGGAACCGAGAGCGAGCAGGTTCAGGTCAAGGCATCAATATCGTCGTACGTGACTGCGGATACAGAGGATTAAGATGGTAGTTTTCAAGACATGTAAGCGTAGACGTCTGGGAAGACTAGAGCCCATTTTCTCAGCTTAGTAATGGGTGTGTCCCAGAAGTGCAACGGGCCTAGACTTGCAACACTTTGCATCTGTTCAAAAATGGTAGATATTGAATGAGCTTGATTGAGGGCAAGGATGCTGATTAAGTATCAGAATGATTGGAAAGGTCCGTTGTATGATTGTACAAAATTACGAAATTTCAAGAGTAAAAACAGTGAGTAGAAAATTTAGGTGTAAGAATCTTTCAACCAAAACTGTTGTTTAGTCAAAAAAATTTAGGGCCCTCCGGCTCGTTTACTACGTAGATACAGTGTTGCATATCTGGGGTACCTCCGCGTATGACCATTGAGGTATTCTCAAGCTGCTTGATGCTTACTTCTGATGTACGCGTTGTGAACGCTTTCAAGGATAGATCTGAGCCTCATGATTTCCTACATTGTATGATCTTCAGGGGACTCCATCAGTACCTGCGGGAAGCTTAAACCACATTCATACTAACTACTAGGTGGTGGTGGTGGTTAGCCATCTTCTGCTTTCTTGTCTTCACGTATCTCTAGCTTCGTTAGCAATTCAGTAAAAGATCCGAGGAGGACTGAGCTGGCCTAGGGTTCTCTGTGTCGTAATGGCGTCGAGCGAAGATGCTGGCAATGAGGATGACACGGAACAGAAGACCACTGAGCCTGAGGAGCCGAAGAAAAACGCAAAGAAGCCAGGAATAGCAACAACTGCGAAGAAACAGCCTCCTCCAGAGAAGCCCGAAGCAGTCTGGCTCCGGACAAAAGTCATTCTCTCTTTCTGGGCGGTAGTAGTCTTCCTAGGACTGCCGATGTGGTGGCAGACCACTTCAATCTACAGAGCTCGACTTCCGATACAACAGATGCTGGAATGGAGCGAGGGAACAGTAAAGCTTCTCAACGTCTCAGCGAATAGGTCACCGCTGATAGTCTTGTAGGCATGTCAGCCAGTATTGCCCCTGGAGATATGGGTCGTCAGTCCAGACCTAGTATGCGAAGATGCTCGCCATGTTGTTCAGACAGCTCAAGAGGTCCTCGACGCCATGAACACCTTCCCTGTACAGCCAATTCGAGTACGCCTGGCCAAGTCACGCCCTATCAAGGATAGAAAGGGTCAGCCATTTGCCGAAGATGCAGATTGCTTCTTGGAAGACTACGATCCTCAGAGCACGCATCCAGCCTTGCATTTACACCTTGTGCCAGACGAGGATGCTACTGAACTTCAACTCTCCTTCGATCCCCATTCTGCAAGGGCAGACTTGATATATGGCGAAGTCTCAACTCACGCTCTTGGATCCTGTGCAGCGAGCACAATCTACAATATCTTTGCTGAAGAGCAAGCTGGTCTAGCTTACAAGCTCGCGGCCCAAGATAACAACAATACCGCAGCAACGTATCTGGAGTCTGTGCCTGAAGATATCAGATCTGCCATCACAGCTCGAGAAAATCGAGCACTGAAGTATGCATCTACGTATCATCTCACGTTCTCTCTCTTTACGCCAGGTGGCTCTCCCTCATCCTGGGCCATTGAGTCTGCGCTCGAAACACACATTCAGCCGTGGACCTCCGCATTCTCCATCATCAGCAACTTCAGCATCAATTCTCAAATACAGCCGTATTCCGCCTACTCGCCGTCTATCCAACCGTTCCAGGACAGAGAAACCAATGCAAGCCTTCTTAGGCGCGAAGACCTGAGCGCCTTCATCAATGCCGCCGAATGGCCCCTGTCCCCAAGCATCGGCTCACATGGACCAACCATCAATTTCGTCCTCTACGTCCCCTCCCCTTCCGAAATACCCCTCACCATCGAATCTTCCGATGGAGGAACCAGCTGGCTGATCCCACAATGGGGCGGCGTCACCATCCTCAACCCAGCACTGCACACAAACGAACTGACCGGCCAACCTTCAGTGCCTGCGCACCTCGACCTCGCCACGCTCCACCCGGCCTTCGAAACATTCGCCTCCCAGCTCCTCTCCCTCCTCGGCCTACCCAGCACGCCGCAACCCCAAATGAGCACCACCACCACCACCAACCCGACCCCCAACCCCCAACTATTCTTACTCCGAAA
>NW_006916325.1:489860-514585 GCF_000464535.1 Endocarpon pusillum Z07020 | reverse complement strand
GCTGGTGTTGGTGGTTGAGGTGGGGGGGACAGGGTTGAGGGGTCGCCTGCCTCCTTGGACGGAGGGGGCTATTTGGACTGTCACTGGCTTTGGTATAGGACGACTAGCCTCCTGTTCTGGAGATTATGCGATAGATAGATAGATAGGCAGACACCTTTATTGATCTGTCTGTTTCCTCCGTGGGGAGAGGCGGACAAACCGCTGTATCTTAGAACTCATCCAAACTCAACGGCAGAGAAAGGGGCAAGAATGCTAGCAGGTCCAACCAGGCCCGTTGATTGAATAATCTCGCTTTCCACTCTGTGTGATTGAACAAGAAATTGTCATCCTATCTGACTGTTCCCTACCAGACCATCACAGCAGCCAGAGGCCGCTTGCTCCCAGTCTTTGCTCGTACACACACAGAAGGAAGGAATTTATATCCAACACATTTCGATTCTCACAACAACGACGATGACAACTCCAACAACTTCCTCACTCCCGACCAAAGACCGGTCAAGGAGGAGTCGTCCGCTCAAATATACTCCACATTCCCACCCTTCTTGTGCGCGCTGTTATTGGCGATATTCTCCCACCTCGGTTTCTTCGCCTTCTTGACGCCGCTTTTCCAATCCAAACCCTTGGGCATGGCCGGCATGGCGGGTGGTGGGTGCTCCTCTCGCGACTCGAGACCCGCGTCGCGGAGGACGTCGGTGAAGGTCGTCATGTGGGTTAGGTGCCGGGATTGGTTTGACGCAGGAGGTGGACGTCTGGCTGGTGTGTTGGGGTAGGGGTTGTTGTTGGTCTGGGGAGTTTGGTATTGCATTGATGGGAGGATGGTGTCGTTGTCTGCTTGTGTTGGCCGTTGAGGAGCCGGTGTTTGCGGCATGGTGGTTGCTCCGTACGATGACGGCGTAGGGTCGAGCGCACCGCCTCGAGGTGCGATGTTGCTATTGACATTCATGGAAGGCGAGAAGGGGGAGCCATTCTTGGCTTTAAGCTCAGTCCCCTTGAATGGGCTGAGCTTCTCCATGATGCTGCTCTTGAATCCGTGCTGTGGTTGGTGATGGGAGGAAGGACTAAATCCACTGTTCGATGGTGGACGCACCATGCTCGGTGGGCTGTAGATTTTGATGCTTTCTGTACTTGGTTCTCGAGCGAGCGAAGCGGCTGAAGGTCGAATCTGTGATGGGGGAGTGACGGGGACTGTTTTTCCCAGGGTTGTCAGAGGTATGTTGTTGGGTACTGGCGGAGTGGGCATCTTCCAGTGACTTATTGGATTGAGCGGTGATACTTTCTCGTTGCTGTCGCCAAATGTAGGGGATGATTTGGTGCTGAGCCAGCTTTTTGCTCTGGAGGCGCCATTTCTGATCATCCCGTTTGGTTGCCGTCGGAGAAAGTCGGTTCTCACTCCTTGGGTCATGGGCATAGGTTCAGATATGCCGGTGATGGTTCCAGTTCCTGTGCGTCCGTGGTTGTGCGAGTTCGAGTATTTGATTGAGGACCAGCTGGAACCTTTCGAATAAGGGCGATCGTCTTGAGAACGGCGGCGGCCAAGGCATATAACAGCTATGACGGCCATCAAAGCACCAGCAAGCATGCCGGGGAAGAACCCGACAGCTACCGCGGCCCCGGGAAATCGAGGACATAGTGGTATGCCCTCTGCGACTGCAGGTTTGGTCGAGTCGATACCCGCGGGGGGAGTTGCTGATGTAGTCGAACTCGTTGATGTCGCTGAGGCTGATGGTGATTTGGAGGCGCTTCCCGTCGAACTTGTGGCTTTATCGATCACACATTGGGAGTTACTATCACAAGTGTAGCCGAAAGGACAGCAAGTATTGCTCCCGCAAGTGGCAAGTCTCTCATCCAATCTCGTCGTCTTGATAGCTGCGTCGGGCCGGCCGGACACATCTTGAAAGCTCAACTCGCAGCTTATAGGCTGTATCTTACTGCAGTCTGCGCCATTCGGACAGCAAAGTGCACTCGACGAAGAGTCCAGGGATATGCATGTTGAGTCCGCGGAGCAGCAAAAGTCTGAGGGTAGTTTGGTGTCGGCACACCTGGTGAAGGATGAATTCGCACATGTAGAAGTTTGTCGACCTTCAAGGATGCCGAGTGCTTGTGCAGCTGATATTGCGACTGTGAGAGCAGAGGCGCATGGCACGACGGATGAAGCCAGACAGACAAGTACGAGCTTTGATATAGTGGATCGAGGCGCCATCATCTATGTGCCACCTCTGGCAGATGACTTCGCGGTGTAGTAGCCGATGTAGAGAGATGAGATAGCGTGATTGAAACGGTGAAGGACAGGCCGTAGTCAGACTTCGTTCGCAAGTAATGACTGGCCGGTTATAGAAGGTGGTCGAGTCACAAAGGAAAGTTCGCTGCACATAAAGGAAGATTAAGACTAGGATCAGTAAGAGTTCCAGAAGCAGAACGATGCCAGAACTTGGGAGAAGCAAAAGAGAAAGAGAAATAGAGAATAAAGCATAGAGAATCAGAGAATCAGAGAAACAGGAGGAGAGATATGGCCTGGGAGCACACGGTCAGTCAATCAATCAGTCAGTCAGTCGGCCAGCAAGCAAGCGTTGGTTGCGTTCATGGCAGACTGGGAGTCGCGAAAAGCTGTTACATCTAAATAAAAAGAGTTCTGCCATCCATTGGCGCCGGATGCGGCCTTGATGAAAGGCTGCATTGGAGACCAGACGCCAGTCCTAGAAAGCGAGACGAGCCGCAGTATTGACAGGACATGAGCAGCTGGGGGAAGACAAGTGAAACAAGAGTCGTGGGTATCGCGCGTCAAGCAGATGCGAAACAACACGAAGACAACTTTCGATTGGTCAATCGAATCAATCAAGTCGATTCGAGGTTCACGCCAAGAGATGCCACGCTAGTCCTCTTTCGAGGAAATGGAGCTGGGAGAGAAAATTGGGCTGGACGAGAAGAGGCGGTGATGATCTCTCAGCTCTGATGATGCATCTTCCTTCATTCCGTCATCTTTCATGATACTTCGATCCCTTTGTCGCCCGCAGAGGCAGCTGCTGGCTGTGTTCTCCTCCGTCGCTTCAGCTCCGTATAAGCAAAGATGCACTGCTTCCGTGGAGGCTGGCCTGCTTCCGAGATATTCACATCCGCCTTCATCAGCTCGTCGAGGGCTAGCGACGCTGCCCACAGGCTTCGAAGGACACCGAATACCGGCTCTTCCTCACGATGAGACATATGCAGAGCACGGCGTTGATGGCTTCCTTTCGCCAGAAGGGTATGATCTTGCTTGGACACAGTATCAATCGATGATGATAGAGAAATTGAACGCCTTGACCATGGGTATGCAATAATGACTATACTTTCAAACACTTCCGGATCCAAAACCCCCATCTGCACAACTGCTAACCTTTCTCTCAACAAGGCACCGCCGACGCAACAACCAAGCCCCAGCGCCTTGTCGAAAAATACGGTCGCTCCTCTGAACAAGCATCCCTCTTCAACCACGCCTCCATGGCCTGCAACAACCACACCTTCTTCAGCTGCCTCTCCCCCCGAAAAACCGAGCCATCCCCTACCTTTGTCTCGGAGATCGAAGACTCCTTCTCCAGCTACGAAACCCTTCGGATCGAGATGATCGAGACCGCCGACGCCATGTTCGGTCCGGGCTTCGTCTGGATCGTCAAAGACGAAAAGCTGGGCGAAATGAAATTGCTCTGCACATACCTTGCCGGCTCGCCCCACAAACTGGCGCATTTCAGGTCGCAGCAGAATGACATGGCTACCTACAACACCAACGCATTGAGCGCCAGCCGATCGATGAGTTGGAGGGAGCCGAGAAACGCCGTCGGTTCGTTCGGGGCGCATTCAAGAAATGCTGCAGGAAGTGATCACGCTCTGGGGGGGTACAACAGCTTCCCGATTCTCTGCGTCAATACGTGGGAGCATGCTTACCTGCGAGACTATGGTATTGGTGGCAAGAGGACGTACTTGGAGAGGTGGTGGGATCGGATTGATTGGGCGGTGGTGGAGGGGAATGCGAGGCTCTATGGGCCGGACGCGAAGAAATTCCCGGCCAACGCGCAACTGGATGCTAAGATGGGTCATTGGTTCAGGAAGCATCAAATGCTTACGACTTAGATGTACGATCAAGCTAGGTAGTGACCACAGAGCATTGTACATTCTAGACTCTTAAGTCCTTAAAATTGACATCTGTACATTATTCAGAGGCTACTAGTATCGTATTGCGCGTCAGACATTGAACCATCCACCCACGAACAACTCAACTTATGCACCATTGCAGAAGCACGACTCGCTTCCGTGCCAGCCACAGCCGCCAGGGCCAAATCGAAGAGCCGCTGGCTTCGTCAGTATTCTTGTTGCCTGACTTCTCCCCCCCACCACCACCACCACCGCCTCCTCGTCGCTCGAGCGGCCCAGCATCTCTGCAGCTCCGGCCTGCAGGTCTTCTTGCCTCCTTTGCGTCGGACTTTCCTTTCCATGCTCGATAATGCAGCGACGAAGGTGGTTGGAAAAGGCGAGTAGGCCATTGTCGGCGGGCATCCGAAATCCCAGCTTTTAGCAGTTCTCTTCCTTGTCGAACCTGGCGATTTGCAAAGCCACTGCTGAGAGAACGAATGCAGTCTTCTGGACTGCTGGCGAGCGGGCCGGACCGATGCGGTTTTATCTTCGATACCAGAGAGCGCTAGATTCCAACATAGTAAAGACAAGCTATTCAATCCATCTCGTCGAGCTCCGCAGCACCGTCGTTCCGACCATGTTGTTCCTCGCCTTCTGAAACCAGGATACCCACCAGACATTCTCCCAGCATCGCCTCCCAATTGACCCAAGGGTGAACTTCCATGAATAGCGTTGCTGCATCTCTGCCTGCACCCTTCATCAACTCACTTTCCCCGCCAGGATGAAATGGCAGGTAGGGAGTAATGTTGTACACCTTTCCCTGATACTCGGTCCACGCATCTCTTCCCTTCCGCCCATTTTGGTATCTCAACCGGGACGGAGATACACGGATCAGCTGGTCCGTTGGAGCGTCTTTGCCGCGAAGTTTGTTGTTCGGGTCTGAGGTGAGCGCTGCCCAGTCTAACGGCGAGTGGCCGGGCGTCAGTGTGACCTGGCGCGAGGACTTGGGTGATTTTGCTGTCAGGCGAGAGGGAGCAAAGGCAGCATTAGAGAAATTCTTGGTCGGAGGTACTCGGAGTGATGCGGCCGCGGAGGGGGGTGGACGCAGTGGAGCGCTGGTAGAGGGACGTGGTGGAGGGGGCATGGAGCTGAAGGTCGGAGGTTTGGATATCGCAGGACTCTTGACGGGAGGTGCATGGACGGGTGAGGGCGCGAGTTTCGTGGATGCTCCTACCGATGAAGGCGACAATACAGCGCTGGGCGTGGCTGATGGTGGTGAACCATCTGCAGGCACAGCATCGTTTCCTTCTTGTGTAGCCACGATCAATATCGACGGCGAAGATCCAGGAAATGATGGTTCCTGCTTGTCATCGCCATCCCGAGATTGCACTTCGGCCGTCTGGGATTGCTGAGCAAGACACTCCTTTCGCTGGAAGCCACGTCCTAACAGAAGCTGAATGATAGAAGCGGGCGGATGTCTATACAGTATGCAGCCTCCTGAGACCACCAGCAGTCCGACACTGAGCCAGCCCATGGCTTCTGCTCACGGCAAGATCTGTTAATTATTTTTCGAATATGTTGACACAATAGAAGCCCTTCAGGGGCAACGAGCTGGACTTATCATGACCGACTGTCAATTAAGCGTCTCGATAGTGGTCGTAGGCAAATATCTTCTGGAATTCAATTGGACAAGCCGCCCAGAAATCTCAGATTTTCAAGCGACTTCCTTCAGACATATGAGTCGAGATCTTTGTGGGTATTGGACTTTAAGTTCCGAGCACTCGCACAAGGCATGCGCTTGTCCGTGGGTGGTGGCGCTATGCGAGGATTGTCTTAGTCAGCTCTCTACCAAGACTAGCGTTCTATTTCCGCATCCATCACGTGATACGAACTTTAGTTCCCACTAGCACAAGTTGGGAACCTCTTGACCCAAAACAGCAGAATCCTGTAGCCGTGGCCCAATGGGTGGAGCCCCTGGGGGCCCCACTTGCAGGGGGGTACCCCCCCTACAAGCCCGCGCGCAGCGCGTGGCTCTCACCATAACGCCCATATCAGCGTAACGCCCATCTTGATTTTCTTCCAAATAGGGTGTATTCTTCTTCATATTCGACTTTGAATGAGTATAGATAGCATAGAAATCGCTTAATTAGGAAACTATTGCTCCTCAACAAGAGGGAAGCCATTTTCAACGCTCCACTGCAAATTTGAGAGCTTGCGGCGCTCATCTTCCAACTCTTTTCGTAGGGCTTCTTCTCGCCACAGGGCCCTTTGAAGCTGTGTGCCACCCTCTTCTACGCGCTGTGTAACCATATTTCGAGCTTGTGATGCCAATAGAACTCCTCCTTTTTGTAGCTGACGTTGAGATTGAGATCTTCGTTCTTTTCGCTCTCTTTCAGCTGCAGTAGAAGCCTCTAAATCCTTCTGAACTTGTACGGCAGTCTTAGCCTGGATTAGAGCGCCTTTGATGAATTTCTCTTGTATCAATTTCTGACGACTTGGAGTTGCGTTTTCTAGCTGAATAGCTTGCTTTTTGAGTGCTCGAGCGCTTAAAGGAGTAGTAGGAAGTAGAATTTCGTTCTCAGGAGGTGTAGAAGGTCGTAAAGGAGGAGGAGGAGGAGGAGGAGGAGGTAGATATTCTGTGATCTTTTCGAGCACAATCTGTGGATTATATAGAATAGGTCCACATTCGCGAAATAAAGAGCGAATAACGTTTTTTTTGAATGTTAATACACAAATTTCATAAATAGCTGTAAGAAATTCGAGTTTATCGAATTTGCTGCATCCTGTACGAGTTGCTTAATCTACAGCTTGAGCGTGCTAGTGCTTATACGGCTGAAATAGCACAACGTCAAGCGGCTGAAGAAAGTGTGTAGCATACGAAGGGAACGCAAAGATATAGATATTCCAGAGTTCGCAGGATTTAAGAATCTTTTGCGTTAAATAGCTTTTATAACTGTTATATAAGAGAATTCGATGCGCACCAACCCTTGTACGTCGACTTTGACGTTTAAAATGCTAGATATACGCATAAGCAAGCTTATTATTCGAGTATCCAGTCTCTGATAAGCCTATAAGGACCTCATCCTTGAGATCTTAATAAAAACGCTCCAAATAGACCTTGCCTTACAAGATAAGCATTAGTTTAATAACAACTCCTGCGGCGCTGACTGCCTTAATAGCTGTTACGTATTCGCGGTTGTTATCTGAAATCAAGTAATGCCGCTTTGAACGTAAAGAGGTCACTATCCACTGCAACTTCCCTACTCCTATCCAAAAGCCTGTTTCGTCGAAATTCCAGATATCTTCATCAAAAACGTTATCCCCTCCGTACCCGATGTGTCAATTAGCGTCTCTGACAGATTTTAAGCTCAAATAAGGTTGCTCACTCGTTACCTGTTTGCCAGTATTCTATGACTGTGTATGCTAGAAGAATTATTTGACAAGGAAGCGAAAGCTCTGTACTCGAAGATATCTACTCTCGAATATCTACTTGAGGCATTCGCATCAGCGAAAGTTGTGGCAACCTCATATCGAAGGGATCGACAGCGCTAATTGACACATTCTACACCCCTGTTCGGGTACGGAGGGGATACGCCTCTCGAAGCGCTTGAAAACGCTTAAACCAGTTTTGAATCATATTAGGATCATGAGCAAGCTTCCTCTCAAGCTCTAAGGGCTTTTGCTTTGCTTTATGAAGCTCAGGATGTCGATTTAGAAAGCGTTGAACCCAGTGCTAGCCTACAGATGACGTAGAATCGTTATCTGCTCTGAGCATATTATTTGCAACCTTGCTGATCTGATCATAGTGTATCGAATGCCCTATTTCGTCCAAAGATAAGATATATCGCAGGAGAGCTTGCTCCTGCACCTCTGATAGTCGATTATTCTTTGGTTTTCGACCCATACGTGGTCCTATCCCTCTTAATCGACGCGAGATACGAAATCTGCTCACATCATACTCCTGCGCCTTTTCTGTGATGGTAAGATGCTCTCCCTCCTCACGCGCAGCGAGAATATCTTGTACAGCCAATTCTACGCGCTCTTCTATATCCTCATATGAATCGGCCATGGTGTGGTGGAGCTATACGCAAAGAATACCCCCTATTCGAATCAAAATCAAGATGAGCGTTACGGTGGTATGAGCGTTACGGTGGTATGAGCGTTACGGTGGTATGAGCGTTACGGTGGTATGAGCGTTACGGTGGTATGAGCGTTACGGTGGTATGAGCGTTACGGTGGTATGAGCGTTACGGTGGTATGAGCGTTACGGTGGTATGAGCGTTACGGTGGATATCATACTCGCAGACGATTAGGCCGATAACGATCACATGCTCAAGCTATGACGGTTTCATGTCCTTGAGGTCTCGTAATCACTGCGTTGTCACTAAAAGCGTTCCATGGTCTAGCCACCAGAGCTTGTAGACTCCAGCAACCCAATTCAGACAACTGCAGTAGTAGTGTAAAGATATTTAACAAGCTTCTGGACGCATTCCACTCGTTTTCTTGTGTGTCCATCATATCTCAGATTTTCTCCTCTTTCTGCTCTTAATCTGCCTTCATCCTTTCCATTGCTGCTGATTGAAACAGATTCAACCAGCCATGACGAATTTCGACGCGTATAGTATCCCAGATCTGTCTGGCAAAGTGGTCTTCATAACTGGAGGATAGTACATCTCCCTTCACTTGTGCAATTGCCTGACACAATGCAGGAACCGCTGGACTAGGCAAAAGCTCTATTGCAGAGCTGGCAAAGCACAACCCCGCCCATATCTACTTTGGCGGGCGCAATTCAAACAACGCCTCCCGTGTCATTGAGGAGATTAAAACCAAAGTGCCGAATGCTCAGCTGACGTTTATCCCCTGTGACCTCGCTTCGTTTGCTTCAATTGACGAGGCCGGCAAATTGTTCGCTTCCAAATCACAGCGACTAGACATCCTGATCTGCAATGCTGGCATCATGGCTGTGCCTGCAGACGTGACTACAGATGGCTACGAGATTCAATTCGGTACCAACCACCTCGGTCATGCACTTCTTATCAAGCATTTGCTACCGACCATGCTTAAGACCTCCGAGGCTTATGGTGATGCTCGAATCGTGTCCGTCACCTCGATGGGTTTCCGTGGAGCTTTATCTCCCGGCATTCGCTTCAATGACCTCAAGTCCAAGCAAGACATCCTTGTCGGTGGTCGCTGGATCCGTTATTTCCAAAGCAAACTTGCAAATATCCTCTATGCGAGCGAGATAGCCAGGCGTTGTCCCAGCATCTCGGTTGCGGCTGTTCACCCAGGGGTAATTAAAACGGATCTCCTCAATAGTCTTGGCTTGATAGAGAGGACGCTGGTTGCAGTCATCACTATCGGAACGATTGTGACGCTAGAGCAAGGGGTGCAGAATCAGCTCTGGGCTGCTACGGTGGACAAGAAGGATTTGCAGAGTGGAGCTTACTATGAGCCGGTTGGCCGGCTTGGTAAGCCGAGCAAGTATTCGCAAGACAAGCACTTGGCGAGTGAGCTTTGGGACTGGACTCAGAAGCAGTTGGAGGGCCACAACCTCTAAGACACCTGATTTCGGACAGCTTCAGTGGCTAAGGATCAGAACTTATCATGTGCAAAATTTCACACTCTCTCCGCTTGCTTTTGTTGGAAAATGCTTGGTAGAAGTAAGGTCGGGTAATCCCCTTTTCCTAAGATGTCTACAAATTATGGTTTCAGCGTCCAGGTGGTTGGCTAAATCACAAAAGTCAAAGTTTCAATCATTCAATAAATCTTGTTCGCTCAGCCTTGTGGGCGGCGGCTACCAGAGCTGAGGTGGACCTTCCCAGTGTTGCTCGGCTTCTCAACAAGCGCAATATCACGCAGATTGGTATCCTGCGACGATCCTCATAGACACCATAAACCATCGTTCTCCTTCGACACTTAGTAAATGAAATATTGCAAGAAGCATTCCACCCACAACAGACTTACAAAAGCCTCTATACATTCGTTTTTATCAGCCCGACCCTTAGAAGACACATCACAGCAAATCAATCACATTTACCCGGTCCGGATGGCAAACAAATCACTCAAAATCCCCCACCGCTGCATCGCAGTGCTCACAGTCATACAAGCACTGCTGGACAAGCTGGGAGAAAATCGACACCTCTGCGCCATTTGTAAAATCAAATTCGAGCCTGCCAACGTTCTTGCCATCTTCGGTTGCTGCGGCGAATTTTACCATCGTGAATGCGCAGCAGGATGGCTCAATTCGCCATTACGTTGGCGGTCGTCCCTCGACACCAATACGCCACCGCAATTCATCTCATGCATGTTCTGCACCACGCGCTGGCATCCGAGAACGTTCAATGATTTTTTCCCGCCAAAGCAGATCTGGAAGCGAATCGAACAGATGGCCGGCGACATGAACGTCACCTACATCTCGGCAGGAGTCCCACCCAACGGCAGCTCATTGGTATATGCTGCCACATATTATGGTCGAGCCGGTGTCGCAGTGGTTGTGGCGGAATTGATCGGACAGGCTGTTGACGGAGGCGACCTGGCCCAACTATTCAATGATTGTTTTTACGGCTTCAAGAACCAAATCCCTGCCCAAGCGTCGGCTGATTATGGGCTGGATGGTGCGTTGGGTGATAGGCTGAATGGTCAGCTGGATGGTGAGTCGGGTGTCAATGGGGATGATATTGCAATGCAACTGGATCCAGTACTTTGAACGGACTCTGGGGTATTTCTTGCACGATTGGCCACTTTAAGCGCAGCAAACCTCCTCCATGCCTATCACGGCAAAGATTGTAGATCACACTAATCCTTCATTCCGGTGTCAAGCAGGTCTGTAGAGATGATCCGGGGAGGCTGGGGTTGAAACGGGCCCTAACAGGGAAATGGGCAGCTTTAGTTGTTCTTCCTGTTATCTGGTATGGGGATCTCCTTCGACATGGTCGTCACCTGATGTAGAACTTCCTGCTAGAACGCTTTTTGTGGGGACACCGGGTCTTCTGTGGACCTGCGAAATAAGTTCGTGGAGCAGCCGAGTCAAGCGCTGGGGATCCTAGGAAGACGAAAGGCTCTTTCAGGATGACCACTTCCAGAACATCTAGTCAGCCCGAAGAAATCCTACACCTCTTAATGCGAATCTCCACATATGATGCTGATCATCTATTACTATGGCGATCTTTTCAGGCGGTGTAGTACCATCCGGAAACCCAGCCTACGTACAACACACATAGTCTCATGGTTGCAGGTCATCGAGCCTATCCGATCCGCAATGGCCAGACGTCAGTCTTTCCACATGCCCTTCGCACCCGCCTCACCGATCACAACTCATCCTTCCCCTGCACCCCTTTGATACCCACCAATTCCGTCTCAAAGATCAACGTCGACCCGGCCGGTATGGGCCCCATGTTTTGCTGCCCGTAACCCAGCTCCGGTGGGATGGTCAACTTCCTCTTTTCACCTATGCACATGTCTAGGAGTCCTTGATCCCATCTACCATGATTCAAGAGTCAGCATGATCTCTCACAAGGCTAGAACAAGCTCGTGCCCTCAGGAAGGCTAAGAGGTCTTCGCAATCCCATCGTTCTTTTCCTCAACGTCAGGGAATGTTTCAGACCAAGTTTCCCACCCACCCAGCCAGAGACACGTCTTCAAGACTAGAAAAGAGAAAGGGGTTTCTGGTCAACTTACCCCTTAATGACCCTCCCCTTCCCCACCTCAAACGTCAACGGCTGGCCACGGTCATAGCTGGCGTCGAACTGCGATCCGTCGGAGGCCAAGGTGCCACGGTAGTGGACGGAGATTGTGTCGCCGGTCTTGGTCTTGCGGTCGCATTCGACGGCTTTCAGGACCTCAATGGTGGGGCCGTCCGCGGCTGCGATGGTGAGCGGGAGGAAGATGGCTAGGAAGGGGAGGAGGAGGGTGGAAATACGCATGGTTGCTTGACAATCTGTGGGAGCGGGGTGGATGAGGTAGGTAGGTCAATGGGCGGGTGGTGGTGTTCGGTTGTGGTTGGAGGGTTGAGGAGTTGTCGTTGACAGTAACTTGGCGGGATTGTGGAATGAAATGAAATATGGGAGTGCGGGGCTTGGTTGGCTTCCGACGGATGGGCCTCCGGCCCGAGCTTTTGACGGAAGACCTGCATTAGCGTCTCCTCTCCTTCCCCTACTACGTACTACGTAGTAACTACTCCTCCAGGAGTCCAGATCAAGAAAGATCATGGCGGTCGGTGAGAGTCTTACCTGCATTGACCTGAGTGATGATATGCTCCATCAGCTTTTTCCCTTGCTAAAACTATGAAGTACAGCTAGCGCACGGAGAGCACAGACTGATACATCTAAATAATAATAACAGCGCTCTCGAGCCTCCCAGACGCCACCCCTCTTTCCTCTTGTCTTCACAATTGAGCAGAGTATCTGCCGTGCAGCGCTTCCCCACCCTATGTGGGCGAATAGCACTCCGTAGTGGTAGCCAGCCTCAAACAGGCATATTCACTCTGACCCAACATCCTGACTGCATCGGATCAATTTCTCGTTCTCAGGAATGATGGCAGGAGAATGGCTAGAAGGGACAGGTTTATCGCAGGCAAGTTCAATGGAGTCGAGCGAAATAATGGCATGTCATCGAGCGACCTGTGTCTCTTCATGGTATGCCGACGCATGGTTATGTGGATATTGATAGAAAAAAAAGTCCTCTTCGTCACCATTTGTGTGTGGGTGATGCCAGTTGGATTTGGCTGCTAAGGACCAGCCTCGATAAGTAAGAAGATTTGACTTCGTGGAGGCTGGCTGTGGATCATCCCGGGCGAAACGGTTTCCTATATAGTCTGTATTGATGATGATGATGATGATGATGATGATGATGATGATGATGATGATGATGATGATGATGATGATGATGATGATGGTGATGATGTGTCATAAGAACATGTCGCCGCTGCTTCACCATCAGGGGAAAAAACTGACCAAAAAAAACATCCTCCCCTGCAGGGTTCGAACCCACAACCAGTCATACTACATACATCTCACTAAAAAACAATAACAGCCAAAAACCTTACACCCATTCTCCACAGAAGCCTGTGGATGAACAGGTGCGAGAGGGAAACCGTGCGATAACGATTTTGACTTCTCTTGAACAACTGCGGGAAGGTTGATAATCTAGTAGAACGATGTACAAGTTTTCCGAAGAATCGATCGGCATTACCCACCCAGACTATCGACCCTTCCCCAATTGACAGATTGTGCTTTTGTAATAAAATATATATTCTTTGTGGTCGTGTGTTTCTTGCGAGTGAATGTGGTGAGCTGGCTGGCTACTAGGAGGGTCTTAGAATTTCAATCGGATCCAACTCACAGGCCTACAATGAGCCTACGGGCTGGGACTTTAGAATGAATTTTGATTTATCTTCGAGATAGTCCAGGTCCCTAGCAATCAGTACATCCGAGGGAACCTAGAGAGTCGAGACATTGCCAATATACAAGCACCAGTGCCAAGCCAGTGCCCCTATTCCCATCGCATCACTATACACCCTTGAAGCTGCCATACGTGCATGTCCATCAATATTCTCTCCAGACCAAGGCGCATGTATGTAGTATGATGATCTAGCTGCCCTCGGGTATCTGAACACATCGTACAAGCGTAGGTGTAGCATCACACACATCGCGCCAAGCACCGACACTCAACGAACACATCTGCTTCCGCATGGAAAGCAGAAGTGTTTACACAGGCGTGATTCACCTAGTGAATTGATTTTTGAGCGGCTCCAACCCTCGACTGAGCGACCTGCGCCAGACTGCCACCCAGAAATTTCTTTATCTGCATTCTAGGTTCACAAACCCACATCACCTTCACACAATTTTCCATCCTTCGGGCAAGGTACCTTACCCATCAAGCAACTTGTAGCCTTCATTACGGAAGCCTCTTTTCATTCAACGCCTCCATCTAAGTCCGCTCCGTACCTTCTTTGAGGTCGGTGCCGGTCTCGTACCGTGGTTGACACGGTCGACTATCCTCGCTACCCTGACGATCCTTGGGATAAGCCATAGCTCTTCTGTCTTGTCCAAGGACAAAACAGTTTAACATAAATCTTGTTCAGAAATTCTTTTTCTTGACTCGATCAATATCTTCGGTTGTCCTGACACGAAAGACGACGCGGCTTATATCCGCCAGCCGATTATTCATGTAAGCTCAACTCTTGTTCGTCACTGCCCTTGTCTGCTGAGGAGCTTTTCTTCAACAATCTTTGTCGACGACAATGATCATATCCTTGCACCGATCTGTGCAATAGCGATGCTCATCAAATGCGGCGATCATCTCTTAACACCACGCTCGTTCATCACCCTTCCATCATGCTCATCCATGATCATCAGCCCTCCGAATTGATTCTTCTCTGCTTCATGCCGAAACACCACTTGAAATCCTGCTGACAACCAAAATGAAACCATCTGATATTCCCTGATTGTCTTTCGGTACGTGTGTTTCTCGAGACAATGTGCTAACGTGTTGTGGAGTCATAGTCAGTCCCCCGCATAAACTCCTTTGAACGGCAGACTTTCGCAAACGAAAGTGTCCTCACAATGGTTGAAACCGATTCCGCAACACAAATCTTCACGAAGGAACAAGTTTCTGCTGCAAGGCGACGATACGTAAAAATGCGGGATGAAAAGCGGGCATGGACCGCGGACAACGAGAAGCGTAAGCTTGCAAACCAACCAACTCGCTCACTGGTCAGTCATATCACTAGCTTTTCCTTATCATATTCAATAATTAATCATCATGTAGCGTCAGTACAAGAAGGACATGACACCTTCACCTCCACCTGACACAGAAGAGCAATGCCAACCACCCAGCGGCAAGCTGGAGAGGTATGACTACCGCCAACCTCAACCAGACCGCCTTCCCAAGGCAAAGATTCCTCTTGCGAAAACCGAATCCGAGTCCAAAGCTGTACAACGATCTCGAGAACAATATGCGAACTTACACAAACCTGGGCGTTTCTTTTCAGTGAATACAACAGCAGGAGCCAAGCGTCGAGCAGAGGACGACAATGACAAGGATTCCAAGCGATCGAGGATCGGAGAAGTTCCCAAAACTGGTGTAAAACGCAGTGCAGCGGAGTTGGATAGTGGCAGGGCCAAGAGAGCTAAATCAGCGTCCTTCATGGATCACTTGAACGGATACGATGAGGAGAAGGCCGCAGCAGCTGACGGCGTAAGAACTGGATCGAAGACAGCCACGGCAGACTCGAATCAAAAGGCAGCTGGGCAGAGCGGCAAAGCTGCTTCAAAAGCAAAAGCCGACCCAGCGCTTGACACTGCAAAGCGTGTGGACAATAAAAATGATGGTGACAAACAAGCGAAACCAAAGGCCACAGCCAAATCTCCCACGCCAGCCACTAAACAGACGGGTGAAGTGAAGGGATCCAAGGCTGACATGGCATCAAGTGCTGCGACCATTAAGCAGAAGGCTGCTGCCGCCAACACATCAAAGGCAAATGCAGAGATCGAATCTGGTCCAACATCTGATACAAAAGCCGAACAGACCGATGGCGTTGCCAAGTCTGGTCCATCATCCAAGCGTGTCGGAAAGCAACCTGCGGCAGGAAGTGAGAAGGTCGACATCCAGAAGACCAAGACTCAGAATAGTCCTATCACTTCGGTCGCAGCCCAAACTTCAGCCACTGTCAATCCCAAAGAAGAACAGACTGTGAAGAAGGTTACAGCGGCTTCACCAACAGGCAGCAAGCAAGAAGGCTGTGCTGCTAAGCACCACGCGGCGGATGGCACTCTCGACAAAGACCATTCACCAGAAAAGCCAGTGGCAACAGGGGGCGTCCCTCCAACAGCGGGCGTCAAGCGCAAAGGTGACGATGAAGTTTCGAGCCCAGCCAAAAAGCCCAAGCGGGAGGCAAGCAACCACCAAAACTCCTTGTTGAACTTCAATAAAGCATGTTTCATGAACGCTAGCTTGCATCTGCTTCACTCGATCCCCACTTTTGCAGTCTTGGAAAACGAGAGCGACAAAGAAACCAAAGCCGACGCCATTTTACAACCAGAAGAGATGAGATCAGCAGTTATTGGCCGTGGGCGACCGAAACTAGCTGCTTGTGCTAAACAGCGTGAACACTTGAAGCTCAGGAAAGAAAGCGGTGAGCTGTATGTGTCAATATTCCATGAGTATCTTCCCATGCACTGCTAACCTTGGCACAGCAAGCTCTTACCGCATCTCAAATCGATCATGACGCAAATGTCTAAGGTCGGAGAGGAACCGCGCGCAATCAACCCGTTTGTCTTTCAGCAGGTGTGTGGCACCATGTTCACAGAGAATAAAGACCACCCAATGTACGGCGATACTCAAGGGGACGCCCACGAGTTCATCCTCAAACTTTTGGAGCAGGTAAGAAAGGAGCAGCCGGAGCTTGGCGTTGATGAACTTTTGACAGCACAATTTGCCGAGCAGCAAGTGTGCGCATGTGGCGCGAGAAAAACCTTCATAGAGGATGGTTGCCATTTGAGCATTCCAGAAGAACTCGGTTCTAGGCGAATGAGCTTTGACGAATTGCTGGGTCGAAATCTGCGAGGTGGATCAAGGTTTCTCGAGTACCGCTGCGAAAACTGTGGCTGGTTAGGCAAGTGGTCAACAAAGGACAGCTGGGTTGGAAAGCGAATGATCAAGTCACCAGCATATCTCATTGCTCACGTCTCCAGAGGTCAAGCCTATGCGCAGGGCGGTCAGATGGAAAAGGCCACAAACAAGATTACGCCTCCAATGTGCAAAACCATACTACCTTCTGGCGATGACAGCCCAGTCTACTATCATTTAGAGGGGATGATTGAGCACACGGGCAACAGGTGAGTTAGTCATCGTCGATACAGCGTGACCTGCTAACAAGCCTAGCCCTCATCGCGGACATTACACCACCACTAGAAAGATTGGCGCTCAATGGTGGCATTGCGACGATGTTGGCCGCCGCGGTGTCATACCTTTGACCCGCACACACGCCAAAAACCATGACGAAGGATATATCTTTCTGTTGAAGAAGGTCGGGAAGGACGTACCATACGTCGATCCACCAACCGATTCGCACCCATAAATATGGGTCTGTCTTCATATTGAAGAAAGTTGGTAATGGTGAATTTGTTGAAAGTGCCTGGTTCAAAGGACTGTGAGAGGCATCATTGGTGGTTACTGGAAGGGCGTTGGAGGGATTTTTCTTAGATTTTTGTTCTTGTTACCAGCTTCGATCAGAAGCCCATCAGACCTCAGACGATACCTGAGCGTCCTAGTGTTTGGAGGAGGGAGCCTGACCTTACTCAAGTTTGAGTGAGCTGTCCGTTGATTTGGGAAGTTGGAGACCTCAAGCAGGATTGACGGTCGAATTCTCTGGGTTTGATGTTGAAACGAGTGACTGGGAGACTGGGCTGAGATCAGAAGCCACTTGTCATTGTCATCGGATGAAATACGAAAGCACGTTGTCAAATAAGTTAGATCGGAGGTTGTAGCATTGCTAGCCAACCAGGTCACATGATAGCGTGTCTGTCTCGTGTTTACTTGGCGAACTACCTCAGTACTTCTCCTACAGTAGTACCACTGGCAGTAGCGATGTTATAACATTTTGCAATCGATTACTGGAAAGCCATTATCCAGACAGCCCTCATGCTGGAGCCGAATGGATGCCATATTGAAGGGCTTGAATGCTGCTCAGTCTGCCGCCGTTACATCCACAGCTCCAGTATTGCAAGTCCTCGCGCCGCCAGGATCAGGCAAAACCAAGACTCTCACCGCACGCGTCGCCTACCTTCTTGCTCATCATGGATACCAACCATGGAACGTCATCTGTTGTACTTTCACCATCAAAGCCAGCAGGGAGATGCGAACCAGACTGAAAAGTTTGATTGGAGAACGGCTTGAGTCGAAGCTCTTACTGGGCACGTTTCACTCAATATGTCGTCGTTATCTCGCCAATTATGGCTATCTTATCGGTATACCCAAGGGCTTCCAGATTGCTGACTCTTCCGACTCTCTGGCTATACTCACGGTACGGACCCTTTCACCCCGATGGAAGCCGACACTGATTCGATGCAGCGGGTAATTAAGCGCCTGAATGTATCGCTTGAACCTAGATCAACCAGAACTCGCATATCACGGTGTAAAGCCAAAGCCCAAAATGTTGATGAACATCTACAGCAACCACCAAGAAAGAAAGCAAGCGCGGATGAGCAGGAATTTCTGCAGGTCTATGAAGAATACCAAAATGCCCTTGCAGCTTCGAATTTGCTTGATTACGACGATCTCTTAATCCGCTGTGCTGACCTTCTGCGAGCTCGTCCCGAGTGTGTCGGAAACGTCGAAGCTGTACTGATCGACGAATTTCAGGATACCAATACTGTCCAATTAGAGCTCATGAAGCTTCTCGCCGGCAAGAACAGACGAGTCACAATCGTTGGTGACCCAGACCAAAGCATCTACGGGTTTCGATCAGCAGAGATCCAGAATCTTACTCGCATGCAGCGATACTACCCTGACACTTCCGTCATACATCTGGAGGAGAACTATCGCTCGTCCGCAGCTGTGCTGTGCTGCGCGCAGGAGGTGATCGAACAGGATACCGTGCGGCCGAATAAGAGGCTCAAGGCTACTCACTGCTATGGTACCTTTCCCGTGTTGCGGAGGCTTCCGTCTGCCCATGATGAGGCGAAGTGGATAGTTGCTGAGATCAAGAGAATGAAAGCTATGACTGGGAACTTGACCACTTTCTCTGACTACGCCATTCTGATTCGTTCTGCCCACCTGTCTCTCCTCATCGAAAATGCATTGGGAAAAGCAGGGATGCCATACCGAATGGTCGGGGGCTACCGGTTCTTTGATCGAGATGAGATCCGAACCCTTCTCGACTACCTCCGAACCATCAGCCAGCCGAACAACAACGCTGCCCTGTCGGCTATCATTAACGTCCCGTCAAGGAAAATTGGGGAAGAATCTTTGAAAGAGCTTCTACGCCTGGCTGATGAGAGTGGAACTTCCCTGTGGTCAGTCATACAGAAGTATACCCAAGGAGATTTGACCATGAAAAAGAAATTGAGCCGGCCAGCGGAGCAAAACCTCTGCAAACTTATAGCGCTTGTCAAAGAAGCCAAGAAAAGGATGGTCAATGTAACAGCTGAGAGTACGGCGAAATTTCTGCTTGAGTTCTGTCTCAACAAACTATCATACAAAGAGTACCTACAAGGCAAGCATGCCGGAGACCATGAAAACAGATGGGCAAATGTTGAAGAACTTCTGAATCAAGCTAATGATATCGCTGAAAGTGGTTCTAACAGAAATGGAGTAGATTCTGAGGAAAGCCTGCCAGAGATTGAAGGGCTCGACAAACAGCAGTCGGATAGCAACGACGAGGCCCTTGCAACTTTCCTCGCGAACATCACATTATCTTCAGACTTGCAGGCCACGGAAGACAATCAGGAGCAAGAATGTATCACCATATCTACCATCCATTCGGCGAAGGGGTTAGAATGGCCTATTGTCTTCATTCCAGCGGTCTACGAAGGTTCAATACCTCATTCTCGAGCTGAAGATACCGACGAAGAACGTCGCCTCCTCTATGTGGCAATGACTCGTGCTCAAGCTCTGCTCTACCTCACGTGTCCGTTGCGACAGTCTCGCAGTGATACAGAGACTACGCTTTCGTCTTTTCTGCCCCTGAAGCTGCATCGACATTTCGTTCAGATTGGTCCAGTGGTGACGGACAAGGTCGTTCGTGATATTGCCCTGATTTTGCGACGCTCACCACCGTCAGAAGAAGAACTCCTCAAAGGTCTCAAAAGCCTGTCGGAGAGGGAGAGTTCGGGGGATAATCTCTGGCCGGCTGACGGCTCTGCAAAGCCAAAGCAGTGGTGGGATTTTGAGGACGAAGCTACTTCAACTCGACACAAAGTGGATCTCAACACTGACAGACAACACAACATTCACAGTAATCGGATGCACTACAGTGACTTGAAAGCCGGAACGACGATGACGGAAACCACCATGACCGGCTCGAGTTCTTTCTCTCTGGCCGGCATTTCCGTTGGTTTCTCGACAGCAGCCCGCCATCTTGAACTCACTCAAACACAGGTGCAAGATGAGATGATTTGTCGAGAGAGGGAAATTACTACTTCAAAGCGGACTACGGTAGCCAAGTCGAGGCGTGGAAAGACAAAGGCCAGCGGCGGTCAGGGAAGCCTTGCTAACTTCTTTGCCCATGGAAGTTTCGGTTCCACCACTGAACGACCTGCATCCAAACCACTACCAGAACCAGAGCTCCCAAGCTATATTAATGCACCGCTTAAACAAGAAGATCACAATATACCTACAGTTTTCACCTCTCATAAGCTTTCAACTAAGCCGGCGTCTCTTAAACGGCCTCAACCTCTGGCAGAGATACCTAATGGAAAGCGAAAGCCATACGGTTTCTTATCCAGCTCACCTTCTCGAGAAGTGCCTCCGGATCAGTCATTCAAAGGTAGTTGCGGTGGTGACACCAACAGAGCAACTGGTCCGGAAAGCATTCTTTCATCGACCAGCAAATCAACCACCACGATGCATACGACTTCGGTGGATATGTTAAGGCTGCAAAGCGCTCCGGGACGGCGGAAGACCTATGGCGTCCGTCGTATGATGAACGGCTGGGAGAACCGCAAGAATCATTGACGTACATAGTTGTCTAGGATTATATGCATAACCTACTCTTGATCCAGTTTGAACCGCCAAAAAAGTGAATTGGAGCGTCTTCGAAGGATTGACGGAGTTTCGTTGTGTATTCTGTACTGACCACCTTATACAAGGATCTACAAACGAAGGTGGCATCCATTCGAACCGCATGTAGATTTGTTCCCTAGCGGCCATGATGGTCATATATGTATATTTGAGGAATACCAGAATCAGGCGGCTTGTGAGCTCCCTTGAAGTTTGTGGAAGTCATACTTTATCCAATACAGAGTCCGTGCGCATCCTACCACGATAAGTATGCCAAAGAGCAGTTTAACAACGTCGGATATGCTCTCTTCTTTGATGATTTGCATGAACGGCTTGACCCATTTTACTTAGTAGACGCCCCACTAACTATGCAAGGGCAATTGTAAGGGTCAGTTTGCCCAGCCTACGCCACTCCATTACCTTGACCTTGCATGACCATGCTGCTTCCTCCTTTCCAGTCGGAGTGGCTCCATATCTACATCCACTTTGTTTTGATTTGACCGTGTCTTCCTGCTTTGGCTAGAGGATGCACGCATGTCTGTATTGTCGCCTGCTGAAACTTGAAATTGGTATTCCGCCACAGGCCTCTTTTGCGGCCCGTTGCGAGCCAGTGAGCTATCGCCAGGCACATCGCAAGGCTGAAGCAACGCCTGGCGCGCTTAGAAAGATCATTGGAAGGCCTTCATGGTGTTGCAAGCATTCATGACTATCACCATGGCACAATGCGCCACAATAGTTCCCTGAGGCATTGCTTCCAGGCCTTGTGCATGGCCAACATTGACAACCCGACCCCACCGCGATGACATTGGGATCTCACAAAGTTCAAAAGGAAGCATGTTCTCACTAATCCTATAGACCGTAAGTCGGTTTAGATTCCATATACTCAACCATCCAAATTACAGAACACCATTGCTCTGCTACAGGCTTGAATAACCACACTCACCGAGAATGGCCCCTGCTGGCCGGCAACTTCGGAAGAAGAAGGACATCCACTACAGAATACCTCCGCCTCCGCGACTACCATCTGATCGTCGGAAGACATCGGGCATTCGTAAAAAAAAGGCGAGCTATCGCAGGATGCACAGCGAAAAAGAGCGCCAAACCAGTCTCTTCCAAGGAGGATCAGTCGGCAGCTGGCGCTGCTGATATGGCAGTCAGTGATGATAGCATCTTTGCAGATTCTCAAGTACGTAAGAAGGAGCACTTGATAGAGATTGGCGGAGTCACTCACAAGCTTTTTATCCGAGTTCATTCAATTTTGGCCAAATTACTGTCCCTTCAATTAAATACTAATCAGATCTCGCAGGAGTCAGACGTCGATTTCACTTTTCCTGTGCCCACTTTCCCATTCAAGCGAGCCAGATCTGCAACCGTGGTGGGTGATGATATGGTAGTCCCGTCTTCTTCCCCAAAGCGGCACAGGATTCGTGACCCTTCGCAACTTCCAACACCAACGACAAGCTCGTCACTTCAGCAAAAGGGCAAGGCTCGTTCAACCCTTTCTCCAGCAACCGAAGCAGCATTCCAACAGATGCCGCAGGAGATCGAGAAGGCTATCACGTCCTTAAAATCGATTAAGAACATTGTGGAAGGTCTTCTAGAGTTCAAGGCGATCCTGGACTTAGAAGCAGCAAGAGTTTTACCGGACGTTAGAAGACGTCAAGCAACAGGATCACAGTGGACAATAGATTAAGTCACACTCAGGCTGTTGATTGGTCCATCCGAGCCCACAGATGCGCCGATCACCAGGCATTGGAAAGCAGTCCCCATACCTTTCCCGCATGCAGTTCTCCTGGAAAATGGGAGAGCAGGTATCTTTGATACATCAAGCTGTAGTGCAGCAAATGATTGAACGAGGTCAGGCGATCTGTGAGGATGGGATCAAGGAGGCGTGCTGTTCAGCCCAGGACAATGCTCAATCCGGCTAGCGTCATTCTCTATTGATATACCAAAACGGGGAGCTAGAGATGCTATTCAACACCATTTTGGGCCTCGATATGCCAGACATCTTTGTACATCTCGGATCATCCTACAAAGCAGAAGGCTTGTACCTATGTTCTATTGGTCGACATCTGCTACTCAGTCATCTTGGCGGTCTTGTTAGAAAGCACATCTTGCCTTGTTGCGTCCAATATCCAGCACCAAGAACAAGACACCCGCGCCTCTGTTCCCTGCTTTCAGGATTGGTCCCATGGAGGCATAATGAAGTCAGACTTGGTTGCCAAGGCGTGGTTGTTCTCCACACGAACGAGCTCTGAGTCCGGGTCCGTCCTCAACCGCTCGTTTCTTTCTTTCCTCCTGACATCAAGCGTATCAAAGACATCTCTCTGTAGCGCCTCAGTTCGGCAATATCATGGCCGTCTATAAAGGCAGTTCTTCCCTCGTCCTGGGTACAACTTTTCCTTTGGACGATCAAACACACTCTTTGAAGTCAAAGCTAATCGTCCCACACACTTCCTTACACAGTCTTTCGACACCATCGAAAGACTACACCAGACACCTCCATCCCACCTTTATTTAAAACCCCCAACTACTCAAGATGAAAGTGCTAGCCATCACCTCCGCCCTCCTTATCGCCTTCTCCGGTGCCGCCGCCGCGGTTGCCAGCCCGGCTGAATCCTTCAACGATGGCCTCTCCGCCCGTGACGCCTCCCCCGAGGCAGCCCCCATGCCCGGCTGGTGGGGCTTCCGCTGGAGCAGACATGGTACATCCAGCTGGAAGCGCAGTGCCGACGCCGCCCCGGAGCCTGTCCCCGGCTGGTGGGGCTTTCGCTGGAGCAGGCATGGCACATCCAGCTGGAAACGCGATGCCACCCCCGAACCTGTCCCCGGCTGGTGGGGCTTCCGCTGGAGCAGGCATGGTACGTCCAGCTGGAAACGTGATGTCAGCGCCACCGATGCAGGTGCGAACCCCGAGGACGACGCGGAGTTCATCTATCTCCCCAAGGGCATGACGCCGGATGACCTGGCGCTCATGCTCAAGGATGCGGAGATGGAGAAGGAGGAAGAGGGCGAGAATGGCCAGGCTTAGAGATTCTTTTTCACTCTTTCATGAATGGAGTTTCGCGCGGGGGGAGGACAAGAAAAAGAAAAACCCAAATGAGATGAAATGGAAAGATCTGAAATCTGGACTTCTCCACGCGCGCATTTTTCCCCCTTTCGATTCGATACACCGTCCAAGACACCCGTTCTTGTTCTTGCGTTCCTTTGATCGATAGCCCCCATTTGACACCACGGCGTCACCGGTTCCACCATCCACTCGCTCAGCCCCTGCAATGCTACCAGTCCCCAACTCTTCCGACGCGACGCGCAAGCCCCTCCCGGGTAGGCCACATCCTCTCTACCTACCCAGTCCACCCATGGTAGAACACGAGAGCAACCTCGCCATCTCGAAGAGCTTTGCTTTTGCCCTCCCCCTTTCTTGGTTTTTTTCATTCCACGTCTACGGAACGGACATTTATTTACACACGCGTGGTTCTATATAGCAGCCCCTTCTTTTTCTTTTTAATGTTTGCTCGGGAGGGTATCAGAGGAGTAATGTGTACAATTTCATTTCCAATCCAACTAGTTTAGTTCAGTTCAGTTCGTATCAATCTGTCCGGGTACTCTGTTTGTTTTTCCCCGTTCATGCTTACGTACATTGAATGCTCGGTGAGATTGCATTCTGCGTGGCGAGATCTGATGCATTTATTTCCAGGCGAGGTGCTCACCTCGGTTATTTGTATCTATGTTTCCCCTGGGGTGGGAACTACAAGGCGTGGTCGGCTATGTAGAGCATGCTCGTGGCGGAGGGGTCATACAGCCAGACAGACAGACAGACAGAAGGGATTCATGCATTCAAGGGTATCACAGTATATAGAGAAAGGGGGCAGAGATGCTGCTGCTGCTGCTTTTCCTGCTCCTTC